>NC_069112.1:34852516-35154213 GCF_025612915.1 Magallana angulata
GTTGCAAGAGGGGCGCGCGATTTATCTACTATCATGTCTATGCATTTAGCTGCTTGATTTACTGCATAACACGGGCACGGAAAACAGACCGTGGTGAGTACTGTACAATACATTCGATATGTGTTCTTGTTATTTTTGCATATAAAGTAAAACTTTTTCGTTCAACTTATTTCTAAATATAGCTTGGCTAGCATTCACAAAACTTACCTGTGTTGTTCACTCAGGTGTGACAGTGGAGAGAAAGTTTAAATGAACATTTTCGGAATCTCAGACACCAGACAGAGGACTTCGGACTGCGTACCTTTTAGTTGAGGGGACATGTCAAACACGAAAATTGAAGAAAATATGTGTTCAAAAAATTGTTTTCATTGAACTTAATTTTTGACTTCGGGTGCGTTGTTTATAAGAATAAGCATGTTGATTTCTTATAATTATGATATTTTTAAAGATTAATTTCACGTAATTTAAGGTACACGTATATAATGTATAATATTTTTTATGTTTTCGAAGTAATTTCAAGATATTCCATAATGATACTTGACGACATATTTGACCGAAACGTTATCAATGTTTAAAAAAATACCGCAAAATTGTTTATACATATTATAACAAGAAGAGGAAATGTATCCCTTTTTAATGAAATTAAAAAATATACAGGAAACGAGTTCTTCAAGTGTTTTATTAAATTAATCAGACTCGTCAGAGTCAACACCAAGTGCTTTAAGATGTTTTGGTACTTTTTTTGTTATAAAAATGTTATACGCCTCTTGATTTTCCCGCATAACGCTCAGAAGTGGCCGTTTGCGAACTCCTTTTTGAGATGGTGATGGTCTAGAAGTACCAGGCGTAGATGAAAATCTAGATGAACCGGGCACAGATGAAGATTTTGACCGACCGGGCAAAGATGAAGACGTAGATGTAGACGGACCGGTCAAAGATGCAGATTTTGAAGGAGCAGGCGTAGACGAATCGGAATTGGCCTCATTCAAATCCTCTTCGGAAGAGGACATATCTTGCATCATTTGAGATCTTACATCCAATTCGTTCAAATCAGTGGTCGCACGTACCCCGGTCTGTTTTTTATGAACAGGTTGTTCTAATTTGATTTCTATGTCCCTTACCTTCTTCAATTCATTCTTAAAAATAGTTATCAACTATATTTATAAAATTGAAGCTGGTTGAATTTTATATGAACATTTATTTAGAAATAATTTTGAACATTACAAAGAGTTCTATTTAAACAATATATAAACTACCTGATCGTGATATTCTTTATATCGAGGTCTGATACAGACAGCAATTTAGATAACTTTGTAGAAAGCCTATCTTTTATTTGTTTTGCATTAGAGGAATTGTACAAATTCTGCGTTTCTAATGGAAGCTGATGGATGTTATCAATCATCGATTTGTGTATTTGGACCCAAGCACATGGATAAGTCTGGTAGCTCCTCAACATCAACAGGATTTCCTGATCGCAAAACTTACCACTCGTTTTCGTTTTACATTTACCAAAGGCTGTTGATGTTCGAAATTATCTGCAATGAAAAAATATGATTGATAGAATTTTAAATGTACTTCAATGCTTATTAATTTTTTATGGTTAAAAATATATTGAAATAAGGAGATGTCTTTCAATAATTATTATTTTATATTTAATCATAGATAAGCATGAAGGGATAACGCCTCCGTCAAGTTTGCACTTGCGAGGGGTGTTCGGGTGGAAGCCTTGTCTTTAAAAAAAAAAGAGTTATTGGCCTTTTCTCTTGTGAAATCACTTGTATTTTACTGTTGCCGAGAGAGGGTCGGTTTTTATTTTATTATCATTTAAACTTAAGCATATGACAATTCATAGTTTTGAATATTTTCGAACAATTTTCATTTTTATGATATATCTATTTAAATGTATTTAACATGTACTGTGCATGTGTTCACTATAAAAATGAAATGCACGTCGTTTTCAATAGAAAATAAAATACATATATGTATTTAGATATTGATAAAAAGATTACATGTAAATGAAAGCTTACCATCTTGGATATCTGGCAAATCATCCATATCTAAGTAAGTCCGTGTTCTCGGAAGAAATTGAGCGGAATGAAAGAATAGGAAGAGCGGTACAAAAAAAACCAAACAAACAAAAAACTAAAGGGTCATATCAAAAGTAATAAAAAATGTAAGCAAAGGTTGGTTGTATTTAGAGTGAAGGGTGTTAATTTTGTGAAGGATTTTAAATAATATTAAGTTACGAATGCATTCAATTAATCTTTTTAGGATCCGTTCAACTCAACACAAAAGATGTAATTATTTATTTCGTTTTAAATTATATTAGTAATATTATTTATTTATTATGATAGTATAGAAAAGTATTTTCAATGAATGAATGCGATCATTAAGATTGATTGGGGTCTTGACCCAACTGTAACTTAAATTAGAATTACGAATAAAATGGATTTCTAAAAAAATATATTAATTTAACATAGACCCCGTAGACTTCCATAAAAACCCCAATAACCTAGAATCAATTAAATTGTGATGCCATAATGTTCTACAATTTCGTTGGTTACTCTCACCAGCAAATAAACCTAGGGTGGTGGGGGGTAGGGGGGTGTCAAATAATATGAAATGCAAGTAATCTTCCTACATTATATGTACATGTATGAGCAAATATAACATTCTCATTAAATAGTAACAACCAACGATAATTGACCCCAATAGTTTTAATTGATTCAGTAACTCTCTTGCTACCCCCCCCCCCCCCCCCCCACACACACACCTTCCTCCAATCCCCCGGTAAATATAAACTATAGAAATATAAAACAGGTAATATTTATTAAGAATTGTTTCAATTTCAGGTAAACATGGATTTTGATGTTGTGGTTGCAGCTCTCCCAGCTTTTGCTTCGTGTCCGCCCGATTGTTTTATTGTTAAACAATTTTTATCAATATTGATGATTATCACTAAACCCCCACCTGATCCTTTGGTGGATGTGCGACATCGTCTTTGTACAGGTGAACCAGGTGTGTGGCAAGGAAGATATATATTCTGCATGTTTTCAGACCATTCCTATGGCTTTTATGAGATAACAGGCGAGAGTCTTGAAACTTTTCTAGACCTTGTGCAGAAAATAACTAACGCTATGGGCAGGAAAATGACTGGCCATAACCTGTCACCAAAAAAACGTACGCTTTTATTTATGATTTGGTTGAGATGTTATCCATCTTACAATTTCTTGTCTCAACTGTTTGAGTACCAAGTACCACAACAATTCATGAAGAAATTGACCAGTTAATGCCTGCATTCCATGCTGTAGCAAATTCATTTATCACGTGGCCATCAGTTGGTGAATGGCGGGATATGATACATATTTGGCCAAAATTACCAAATGCAGTTGGTGCAATCGACGGAACATCAGTCGAAATATATTGTCCCAGAACGGAACCACAAAGACCTTATTACTCTGGTCATAGAAAATATCACGCGTTACATGCACAAATCATAATTGACAATTCGGGGTTGATTCGTCATCTAGAAAGTGGGTTTCTTGGACATCAAAACGACGCTCAGCAGTATTCCTTAATGTCCTTCAAAATTGGAAGAGACCTCCCTTTCCCATTAGACTGTTTCATTTTAGGTGACAAAATATATCCAAACAGATATCCAACTAGACACGATCTCGTTGCGAGCAACGAGGAGGTCTTCCGTTCGATTTTAGAAGATGATAAGACGTCATTGACTTTGATTTTCGACAAGTAAACATGACCTTGAAAACAGAGTAGAGTAACAGTCCTTTTTAAATCGTTTTTATTTGTTCTCTTACGTTGTTTTTTAAATACTTGTATTTATTCCAACTGAGATAGAAAGGGTTTTACTTTTTTGCCTCAGGCCCCTATAGTTTACAAATTCTTTATTGTTCTTGATATATCTGAGGAAGAAAGTTTTAGGAGCCGACACCTTATCTCTTTATTGTGGCCGTTTAACGAAATTTGAAAGGTTGAATATTGTTTAGTAAATCATTTTGAGCATTTCTCTTCTATACTGCTGTAAAAAAAATTTCTTTTACCAGGTATAGGTGAAAATATAGGTGATCAAAACTTAAAACTATTGACCCATAAAAAAAAACCCAAATTATGTTATACATGAAAAAATCATTATATCGTATTGGTACAAAAGAGTACGATAAATATTTTTGGTTCTATAACCTATTACAAAATAACCCCTAGTAAAGACCCTAATAAAAAAGGCTTTATACCCTATTGGTCCCTAATTTTAGAGGCCAGCCTCTTTTCCGTAATATTTAATGAAAGGTCACTTAACACTACACATATTTTGTTCAACAAGTGTTTACAAATTCGTTATCGTTTTTGAGATATCTGAGAAAGAAAGTTTTAGGGGCCGACCACTTATCTCTTTATTGGGGCCGTTTAACGAAATTTTGAGAGTTGAAAATTGTTTACGTCATTCTACACTTCTTTTCTTTTATACTGCTTATTAAAATATTTTTCATTAAGCAGATATAGATGATCAAAGTTTTGAAGTTCTGACCCCTTAAAAATCCCTAATTACGTAACATTTGAGAAATTCATTATATTGCATGGGTACATAGCAGTAAGATAAACATTTTTGCTTCTATAACGTATTACAAAATACCTCTCAGTAAAGAGCTACAAATAAAAGACTTTATACCCATCTGGGCCCCTAATTTCAGGGGCCAGCCCCTATTTTTTAGTATGTAATGAAAGGTCACTTAAAACGACACACATTTTGCTCAACGAGTGTTTACAAATTCGTTATCATTCTTCAGATATCTGAGAAAGAAAGTTTTAGGGGCCGACCCCTTATCTTTTTATCGGGGCGGTTTAACGAAATTTTGAGAGTTGAATATTGTTGAGTGCGTCATTCTAAACTTCTTTTGTTCTATACTGCTTATCAAAATATTTTTCATTAAGCAGATATAGATGATCAAATTTTAAATTTATGACCCCTAAAAATCCCTAATTACGTAACATATAAGAAAGTCATTATATTGTATGGGTACATCGAAGTAAGATAAACATTTTTGCTTCTATGATTTATAACAAAATAACTCTCAGTAAAGAGCTACAAATCAAAGAATTTAGACCCATTTAGGTCCCTTATTTTAGGGACCAGCCCCTTTTTCTTGGTATTAAGCGAAAGCTCTTATAAATATAAACTTCTTTTGCTATACAAATTTTAACAAAATATTTTTAAGAAAAAAGATAAAGAAAACCACAAAAAATCATGACTTTTTGAAATCCCTATTTTCGGGTCCAGGCTAGCTTTTAGGCTCTTTGAGCTAGACAATTTTGGTTGCCTTTAGACATATCTTCAATCTTTCGTCTATCATTCCTGAAAATTTGAACTCAATATATTTTACCGTTTAGGAGGAGTTCAATGGACAAGCAGACCCTCAAAAAATCACTAAATCATCAAAATCTCAGAAACGGATATGACGTCATCAATATAAAAAATTTCCAATAAGGTTAAGATCAACTTCTATCAGATCTGAAAGTTTCATAAAAATCGACCGAGCCGTTTCCGAGAACTTGCGTGCACAAAATTTGTAAGAAAAAAAAAGAATAGGGAAAAACAAACCGAACGAAAACAATAAGGTCTTCCGTTGGAAACGGAAGACCTTAAGACCTTAATAATAATAGACACTATCTCGTTGCAAGCAACGAGGAGGTCTTCCGTCCGATTTTTAGAAGGAAATTTGACATCATCGCTTTTGATTTTCGACAAATAAACATTATATGGAAAAAAGAGTGGAGAACTAATGCTTTATTGTATCACATTTTATAACTTATCTTATATTGCCTTTTTAAAGACTTGCATTTCTTCAAATTAAGATAGAAAAGATTAAACTTGTTTACCTCTGGCTCCTAAAGAACCCTTAATACGTAACGCAAGAGAAAATCATTATAATGTTAGGATATATAAACGTATTATACCTAATTCAGCTTAAATAACCTTTCACAAAATAGCTCTTAGTAAAGGGCTATAGATTAAAGAATTTAGAGCACTTTGATCCCCTAATTTAAGGAGCCAGCCCCTTTTACTTGAAATCAAATGGAAGGTCATTTCATTCTGAACACATTTTGTCAACAAATGTTTAGAAATTCGTTAACGTTCTTAAGATATATGGGAAAAGAAGGTATTAGGTGCCGATCCCTTATCTCCATATAGGGACCGTTTAACGAAATTTTGAAGGTTGCGTATTGTAAAAAAAAAATTCTGAACAACTTTTCTTCTGTGCTGCATTTCAAAATATTTTTCCTTTCTGAGATATGGGTGATCAAATTTTGGACTTTTGACCCCTAAATACCCCTAATTACATAACACATGATAAAATTATTACATTGCTTAGATACATAACTGTGAGATAAACATATTTGCTTTTAACACATTTTACAAAATATCCCTCAGTAAAGGGCTATAGATAAAAGACTTAAGAGGCCTTTGGTTCCCCAATTTAAGGGGCCAGCCCCTTTTTCTTGATATCAAATAAAAGGTCACTTAATTCTAAACACATTTTGTTGAACAAGTGTTTAGCAATTTGTTACCGTTCTGGAGAAATATGAGAAAGAAGGTTTTAGGGGCCGATCTCTTATCTCCTTATAGGGGCCGTTTAACGAAAGTTTGAAGGTTGCATATTGTTAAAAACATCATTTTGAACAACTTTTCTTCTGTACTGCAATTCAATATATTTTTCCTTTCTGAGATATGGGTGATCAGAATTTTGGACTTTTGGCCCCTAAAAACCCTTAATTACATAACACATGATCAAATCATTACATTGCTTAGATACGTAACTGTGAGATAAACATATTTGCTTCTATAACATTTCAAAAAATATCGTTCAGTAACGGGCTACAGATTAAAGACTTTAGAGCCCTTTGGTCCCCTAATTTGAGGGGCCAGCCCCTTTTTCTTGATTTTAAAAGAAAGGTTTTGTAAATAGAAACTATTTTTACATTACATGTCTTAACAAAATATTTTTCAGAAAAGAGATAATTAAAGAAAACCACAAAAAATTACGACGTTTTTTTATCCCAATTTTCGGGTCCAGGCGAGCTTCGACACTTTTTGCGATCGAAATGATTTTAAACCTTCATGCACAATTTCAGTCTTCCGTCTACCATCGCTAAAAATTTCAAGTTTATATCTGCTATAGTTTAAGAGGAGTACTGCCGACAAAATACCCATCTGAAAATCGATAAAACGACTATATCTCAAAACCGGAAGTGACGTCATCAATAAAAAAATATTGCAATACGGTTCATATCATCTTTATTAGATCCCAAAATTTCAATTGAGTAGTTTTCGAGATCTCGCGTGCACAAAATTTGTAAGAAAAAAAAATAATAATACTAGATCTCGTTACGAGTAACGAGTAGGTCTTCCGTCCGATTTTGTTTTCATATGATACGATGAAATATCGATATTCTCTGCCGAATCTGCGATCTTGGTGAATCTAGGTTTTTTTTCTCGAGACCGAAAACGGATGAACAAAAGAGGTTTATGAAAATAAAAGCTAGATTTTTTTTATACATTTGTTTAGTGTACACTACTGTTAATCATGGAAGATGAAACACCAAAGATAATCAGTTAAACTTGTGAAAAAAATGAATTGTTTGAACTCTTCTGGTGAGTACCGGAAGTGACGGTTGACAAAAGAATACCCGTTAAATATATCTTCAATCGATTGTCTATCATTTATAAAAGTTTGTGTCTCAATCACTTACAGTGACTAAAATCTCGCTGGTATCAATTTTGTAAAAAGGCTAGGTACCAAAGATATTTGAAATCTTGATTGCTTTCAAGTTATCTGTAATATAGTTTACGAGTGTCTTGGCCCCTCATTTAAGGGGCTAGCCCCTTTTTCTTGAGTTCGATCAAAAGGTCTCACGAATACTAACATTTGTTGTTCTTACACCCATCTAAAATTGTTGTTCATTTTTGAGATACAAATTATTGAATATTTTAGGGGCCAGCCCTCTTGATCCTTAATGGGGACAGACTTTAGAGTTTTGATTAGTGGAATCGATCAGAATCATCAATGCAAACATTTTCTTTTCTACATTGCCTAACAAAATATGTCTCCTTCTCTAGATATATTGCATCAAAGTTTAAGTTCTTTGGCCCCTAAAAATCCCTAATTACGTCATAAATGGGTGTGAAAATGATTTTACCTGATAGATATTGTTACAATCAACAATTTTGCTTCTATATTGCATTACAAAATTTTGATCGTTTTTAAGTTTTTTGTAATAGAGTTTACGAGTGTCTTGGCCCTTCATTTAAGGGGCCGGCCCCTTTTTCTTGATTTTGTTGGAAAGAACGTTTAATTATCTACTACTTTTGTTATATATGTCTTAACAAAATATCAACTGATAAAAAGATACAGATGAAAACGTATTTAAATTTTGAATGAAAATTCGTACACAATTTTCGAGCCCAGGCGAGCTCTAAGAAATGGCGCCACTGTCGTAAAACAACATAATAGTGCACAACTTCAAACTATAGACTACCTATCCTGAAAATTTCATAGTCATATCTCTGATAGTTTCTGAGATCAGCTCTGCACAAAATAGGTCGTAAAAATGTGCAAAATGGCCGATAAATCGGTATCGGAAGTGACGACAAGAAAAATCTCAAAATTGTATAAAGATTATCTCAAGTCTCTTCTTCTGTGAAAAAATGGTTGAAATCGGTCGAATAGATTTCGAGAAATCGCGTGCACAAAATTTGTGGAAAAAAATAATAATAACTAGATACGATCTCGTTACGAGTAACGAGTAGGTCTTCCGTTTAATTTTTTAAACGATTCGATTAAAATATCAATGAAATTTCAGAATTCTCCCTCAACCACCTCCTTTTAGATAATGTATACGATTGTCAATATCCTTTAAAATGCTTAACAAAGTTTTGCTTTTTAACATACAGCACATTAAAGATTTAATATTTTAGTCCCCTAAAATCTCTAATTACGTCATCAATGGGTTTGGAAATGAGTTTTACAAACAGATATTGCTGCTATCAACAACTTTGCTTCTATAATGCATTACAAAATCTTGATCATTTTTAAGGTATGAGTAATAGAGGTTAGGAGTCTATTGGCCCCTAATTTAAGGGGCCAGCCCCTTTTTCTTGATTTTATACGAAAGGTCTCATGAATACAAATATTTTTTGTTCTTACACCCATGTGAAATTGTTGATCATTTTTGAGATACAAATGATTAAATATTTTAGGGGCCAGCCCTCTAGATCCTTAATGGGGACAGAAAATCGTGTTTTGATAAGTGGAATTAATTTAAATCATTTATTCAAACATTTTCTCTTCTATGATGTCTAACAAAATATGTATACTTCTCTAGTTATTTTTCGTCAAAGTTTAAGTACTTTGGCCCCTAAAAATCCCTAATTACGTAATAAAAGGGCGTGGCAATGATTTTTTTAAATAGATATTGGTACGATCAACAACTTTGCTTCTATAATGCATTACAAAATCTTTATCGTTTTTAAGTTATTCGTAATAGAGTTTATGACTGTCTTGGCCCCTAATTTAAGGGGCCAGCCCCTATTTCTTGATTTTGTTGAAAAGAACTTTTGATTATCTACCACTTTTGTTATATATGTTTTAACAAAATATCAACTCAAAAAAAGATACAGATCAAAAGGTATGAAAAATTTGATTCGAAATTCGTACCTAATTTTCGAGCCTATGCGAGCTCATAGAAATGGCGCCACTGGCGCAAAAAAACTACATTGTGCACAACTTCAACCTATAGTCTACCTATCCTAAAAATTTCATATTCCTATCTCTGATAGTCTCTGAGTTTATGTCTGCACAAAATTAGTCGTAAAAACTTACAAAATCGGCCGTAAATCGGAACCGGAAGTGCCGATTTCAAAATTTCAAAAAACTTCTAGAATTATGACCACTGGCAATCATCTGAGAAAAAATGGTCGAAATCGGCCGAATAGTTTTCGAGAAATCGCGTGCACAAAATTCGTGGAAAAAAATAATAATAATAACTAGACACGATCTCGTTACGAGTAACGAGGAGGTCTTCCGTTCAATTTTTCAAACGATACCATTAAAATATCAATGAAATTTCAGAATTTCCACTCACATTTCACATACAGCACATTAAAGATTTAATGTTTTAATCCCCTAAAAATTCCTAATTACGTCATCAATGGGTGTGGCTATGAGTTTTACAAACTGATATTGTTACGATCAACAACTTTGCTTCTATAATGCATTACAAAATCTTTATTGTTTTAAAGTTATTTGTAATAGAGTTTACGAGTGTCTTGGCCCCTTATTTAGGGGTCAGCCCCTTTTTCTTGATTTCTTTGAAAAGGTCTTAAGAATTCTAACATTTATTATTCTTACACCCATCTAAAATTGTTGATCATTTTGAGACACAAATGATTGAATATTTTAGGGGCCAGCCCTATAGATCCTTAATGGGAACAGAAATTCGTGTTTTGATATGTGGAATCGATTTAAATAACTAATTCAAACATTTTCTCTTCTTTGATGTCTAACAAAATATTTCTACTTCTTTAGTTATATTGCGTCAAAGTTTAAGTTCTTTGGCCCTTAAAAATCCCTAATTACGTAATAAATGGGCGTGGCAATATTTTTTTTTCTAATAGATATTGGTACGATCAACAACTTTGCTTCTATAATGCATTACAAAATCTTTATCGATTTTAAGTTATTTGTAATAGAGTTTAAGAGTGCTCTGCCCCCTAATTTAAGGGGCCAGCCCCTTTTTCTTGATTTCTTTGAAAAGGTCTTAAGAATACTGACAATTTTTGTTCTTACACCTATTTAAAATTGTTGATCATTTTTGAGATACAAATGTTTGAATATTTTAGGGGCTAGCCCTCTAGATCCTTAATGGGGACAGAAATTCGTGTTTTGATAAGTGGAATCGATTTAAATCATTATTTCAAACATTTTCTCTTCTTTGATGTCTAACAAAATATTTCTACTTCTATAGTTATATTGCGTCAAAGTTTAAGTATTTTGGCCCCTAAAAATCCCTAATTACGTAATAAATGGGTGTGGCAATATTTTTTTCTAATAGATATTGGTACGATCAACAACTTTGCTTCTATAAAGCATTACAAAATCTTTATCGTTTTTAATTTATTTGTAATAGAGTTTAAGAGTGCCCTGGCCCCTGATTAAAGGGGCCAGCCCCTTTTTCTTGATTTCTCTGAAAAGGTCTTAAGAATATTAACAATTTTTGTTCTTACACCTATTTAAAATTGTTGATCATTTTTGAGATACAAATGTTTGAATATTTTAGGGGCCAGCCCTCTAGATCCTTAATGGGGACAGAAATTCGTGTTTTGATAAGTGGAATCGATTTAAATCATTAATTCAAACATTTTCTCTTCTATGATGTCTATCAAAATATTTCTACTTCTCTAGTTATATTGCGTCAAAGTTTAAGTACTTTGGCTCCTAAAACTCCCTAATTACGTATCAAATGGGAGTGGTAATTATTTTTTCTAATAGATATTGGTACGATCAACAACTTTGCTTCTATAACGCATTACAAAATCTTTATCGTTTTTAAGTTATTTGTAATAGAGTTTAAGAGTGCCCTGGCCCCTCATTAAAGGGGCCAGCCCCTTTTTCTTGATTTCTGTGGCAAGGTCTTAAGAATACTAACAATTTTTGTTCTTACACCTATTTAAAATTGTTGATCATTTTTGAGATACAAATGTTTGAATATTTCAGGGGCTAGCCCTCTAGATCCTTAATGGGGACAGGAATGCGTGTTTTGATAAGTGGAATCGATTTAAATCAATAATTCAAACATTTTTTCTTCTATGATGTCTAACAAAATATTTCTACTTCTCTAGTTATATTGCGTATTTTGGCCCCTAAAAATCCCTAGTTACGTAATAAATGGGCGTGGTAATAATTTTTTCTAATAGATATTGGAACGATCAACAACTTTTCTTCTATAATACATTAGAAAATCTTTATCGTTTTTAAGTTATTTGTAATAGAGTTTACCAGTGTTTTGGCCCCTAATTAAAGGGGCCAGCCCCTTTTTCTTGATTTTGTTGGAAAGAACTTTTGATTCTCTACCTCTTTTGTTTTATATGTCTTAACAAAATATCAACTGATAAAAAGATATAAATCAAAACGGGTGAAAATTTTGAATGAAAATTCGTACCCAATTTTCGTGCCCAGGCGAGCTCCAAGAAATGGCGCAACAGGCATTAAACAACTACATGCTGCACAACTCCAAACTATCGTCTACCTTTCCTGAAAATTTGATATTCATATCTCTTACGGTTTCCGAGTTTATAGCTGCACAAAATGGGTCGTCAAAAATTACAAAATGGCCGACAATTCGGTACCGGAAGTGACTATGAAAAAATTAAGAAAAATGTATTAAGTTTAGATCACGCCCTTACATCTGTGAAAAAATGGTTGAGATCGGTCGAATAGATTCCGAGAAATCGCGTGCACAAAATTTGGAAAAAAATAATAATAATAACTAGATACGATCTCGTTACGAGTAACGAGTAGGTCTTCCTTGCGATTTCTGTTTTTAATCATACCATGAATAATCGATATAATTTTAGAATTACCCCCCCCCCCCCCCCACACACACACACACACTTTCAGATAATGTATACAAATCCCTAATTACGTAATAAATGGGTGTTGCAATGAGTTTTCCAGATAGATATTGCTACAATTAACAACTTTGCTTTTATAATGCATTACGAAATCTTTACCGTTTTTATGTAATTTGTAATATACTTTACGAGTTTCTTGCGCCCCCCCCCCCCAAAAAAAAGGGGGCCAGCCCCTTTTTCTTGATTTCTTTGAAAAGGTCTTAAGAATACTAACAATTTTTGTTCTTACACCCATCTAAAATTGTTGATCATTTTTGAGATACAAATGTATGAATATTTTAGGGGCCAGCCCTCTAGATTCTTAATGGGGACAGGAATTCGTGTTTTGATAAGTGGAATCGATTTAAATCATAAATTTCAACATTTTCTCTTCTATCATGTCTAACAAAAAATGTCTACTTCTCTAGTTATATTGCGTCAAAGTTTAAGTACTTTGGCCCCTAAAAATCCCTAATAACGTAATAAATGGGCGTGGCAATAATTTTTTCTAATAGATATTGGTACGATCAACAACTTTGCTTCTACATTGCATTACAAAATCTTTATCGTTTTTAAGTTATTTGTAATAGAGTTTAAGAGTGCCTTGGCCCCTTAATAAAGGGGCCAGCCCCTTTTTATTGATTTTGTTGGAAAGAACTTTTGATTCTCTACCACTTTTGTTACATATGTCTAAACAAAATATCAACTGATAAAAAGATATAAATCAAAACGTGTGAAAATTTTGATTGAAAATTCGTGCCCAATTTTCGTGCCCAGGCGAGCTCCAAGAAATGGCGCAACAGGCATTAAACAACTACATGCTGCACAACTTCAAACTATAGTCTACCTATCCTGAAAATTTCATATTCATATCTCTTATGGTTTCCGAGTTTATAGCTGCACAAAATGGGTCGTCAAAAATTACAAAATGGCCGACAATTCGGTACCGGAAGTGACTACGAAAAAATTAAGAAAAATGTATAAAGTTTAGATCACGCCCAACAATCTGTGAAAAAATGGTTGAGATCGGTCGAATAGATTTCGAGAAATCTCGTGCACAAAATTTGGAAAAAAAAAATAATAATAATAATAAGAAACAGTACGAAAACAATAAGGTCTTCCGCTGGAAACGGAAGACCTTAATAAATAATAATAATAATAAGAAACAGTACGAAAACAATAAGGTCTTCCGTTGGAAACGGAAGACCTTAATAAGAAACAGTACGAAAACTATAAGGTCTTCCGTTGGAAACGGAAGACCTTAACTAGACACGATCTCGTTGCGAGCAACGAGGAGGTCTTCCGTCCGATATTTAGAATATTGAATGACCTTACTCTTGACCTTTATAACGAAACGTATCCGGAAAAGGAGGCGGGATCTATGAGTAATGAGTGAAAGACTATCTATCCCTTTGGTGTCCCTTATTTGAGGGATCAGCTCCTTTTCATTCAGTTAAGTCAAAAGGTATTTTTGTGTACCACTAATAAGTATTTAGAATTTGGTTACCGTTTTTGAGATATCTGGGAAAAATCGTTTTGATATCCGGTCCTAAAACTCCTTTTAGGATTCAGATAAAAACAATATATATGGTTGTACATTGTTAAGCTCAATATTTTGAGCATCTTTTGATAAATATTGCTTTCCAAAGTTTTCCTCCATTTTGAGATATTGAACATCAAAGCTTTAGATTTCTGGTCCCTTAAAATCCCTAATTACGTAACATAAGTGTAAATGATTTCCATGTACAGGTACATAGCATTAGAATGAACATAATTGCTTCTATAACGTATCACAAAATATTTAACAGTAAAAAGTTGTCATAAATAGACTTAAGAGCCCCCTCAGCCCCTTATTAGAAGGGTCAGCCCCTTTTTCATGATTTCAAATGAAAGCTATTGTCAATTTAAACACATTTTGTTCAACAAGTAATTACAAATTTTGTACCGTTCTCGAGATATCTTGAGAGGGTCGTGTTAGGGACCAACCCTGTATCTCCTTTTAGGGACCGCATAACAAAGAAATTATAGTTGATTATTGTTAAGCTCAATATTTTGAGCATCTTTTGTTCAATATTGCTTATCGAAATGTTTCTTCATTATGAAATATTACGCATTAAAGTTTTGGATTTCTGGCCCCTAAAAATTACTAATTACGTAACATAGGAGTAAATGATTGCCTTGTATAGGTAAATAACCTTAGAATGAACATAATTGCTTCTATAACGCATCACAAAATATTTCACGGTAAAAGGTTATCATTAAGAGACTTCAGAGCCCCCTCAGCCCCTTACTTGAAGGGCCAACCCCTTTTTCATGATTTCAAATGAAAGCTCTTGTCAATTCAAACACATTTTGTTCAAAAAGTGTTTATAAATTTTGTACCGTTCTCGAGATATCTGGAGAGGGTCGTTATAGGGGCCGACCCTGTAACTCCTTTTAGGGACAGCATAACAAGGAAATTATGGTTTCAGGTTGTTAAGCTCAATATTTTCAACATCTTTTGTTAAATATTGCTTATCCAAATGTTTCTTCATTTTGAGATATTTAGCATCAACGTTTTGGACTTCTTGCCCCTTAAAATCCCTAATTACGTCCCATAGGAGTAAATGATTGCCATGTATAGGTAAATAACCTAAGAATAAACATAATTGCTTCTATAACGCATCACAAAATATTTCACGGTAAAAAGTTATCTTTAAAAGACTTTAGAGCCCCGTCAACCCCTTTTTTGAAGGGCCAGCCCCTTTTTCATGATCTCAAATGAAAGCTCTTGATTTAATTAAGTTTTTTTGTTCTACATGTTGTAACAAAATGCTTTCAAGAAAAGAGATATTCAAAGAAAACCAAGAAAAATCACGACGCCTCTTTTATCCTAATTTTCAAGCTCGGGCGAGCTTCGGCGCTCTTTGAGATAAAGATGATTAATGACCATTAGACACTATTTCAGTCTTTCGTCTATCAGCCCTGAAAAGTGCAACATCATATCTTAAATGGTAAAAGTGGAGTTCTCGTGACAAAATTCTCCTATAAAAACCGATAAATCCACGATATCTCGAGACAGGAAGTGACGTCATCAACAAAAAAAATTTCCAACAAGGTTCAGATCAATACCTATCAGAACTGAAAATTTGACGTAAATCGGTTGAGCCGTTTTTGAGAAATTGCGTGCACAAAATCGGTAAGAAAAAAAAAAAAAATAATAATAGGGAAAAAGAAACCTAAGAAAAACGATAAGGTCTTCCGTTGGAAACGGAAGACCTTAATAATAACTAGACACGATCTCGTTGCAAGCAACGAGGAGGTCTTCCGTTCGATATTTAGAATGAAATATGGCATCATCGACTTTGATTTTCGACATGTTATGGAAAAGGAGTAGAGTACTAATGCTTTATTGTATTGTTTTTGTATAAGTTCTCTTGCTTTTTTAACCTAATCTGGCTTTAATAACCTTTCACAAAATGGCTCTCATTATAGGGCTATAGATAAAAGATTTTAGAGCTCTTTGATCCCCTAATTTAAGGGGCAAGTCCTTTTTTCTTGGATTCAAATGAAAGGACATTTAATTCTGAACACATTTTGTCAGCAAGTGTTTAGAAAATTTTTGGCCCCTAAAAACCCTTAATTACGTAACACATGATAAAATCATTACATTGCTTGAATATATAACTATAAGATAAACACATCTGCTTCTATAATATTTCACAAAATATTTCTCAGTAAAGGGCTACAGATTAAAGACTTTAGAGCCCTTTGGTCCCCTTTTATTAGGGGCCAGCCCCTTTTTCTTGATATGGAATGAAATGTCATTAAATTCTAAACAAATGTTGTTCAACACATGTTTAGTAATTCGTTACCGTTTTGGAGATAGATGAGAAAGAAGGTTTTAGGGACCGGTCCCTTATCTCCTTTTAGGGGCCGTTTAACGAAATTTTGAGGGTTGCAATTTGTTGAGAACATCATTTTGAACAACTTTTCTTTTATACTGCATTACAAAATATTTTTCCTTTCTGAGATAAGGGTGATCAAAATTTTGGACTTTTGGCCCCTAAAAACCCTTAATTACGTAACACATGATTAAATCATTACATTGCTTGAATACAAAACTATAAGATAAACACATTTGCTTCTATAATCTATCACAAAATATATCTCAGTAAAGGGCTACAGATTAAAGACTTTAGAGCCCTTTGGTCCCCTAATTTGAGGGGCCAGCCCCTTTTTCTTGATTTCAAATAAAAGGTCATTTAATTCTACACAAATTTTGTTCAACAAGTGTTTAGTAATTCGTTACCGTTTTGGAGATATATGAGAAAGAAGGTTTTAGGGGCCGGTCCCTTATCTCCTTTTAGGGGCCGTTTAACGAAATTTTGAGGGTTGCAATTTGTTGAGAACATCATTTTGAACAACTTTTCTTTTATACTGCATTACAAAATATTTTTCCTTTCTGAGATAAGGGTGATCAAAATTTTGGACTTTTGGCCCCTAAAAACCCTTAATTACGTAACACATTATTAAATCATTACATTGCTTGAATAAAGAACTATAAGATAAACACATTTGCTTCTATAATCTATCAAAAAATATATCTCAGTAAAGGGCTACAGATTAAAGATTTTAGAGCCCTTTGGTCCCCTAATTTGAGGGGCCAGCCCCTTTTTCTTGATTTCAAATAAAAGGTCATTTTAACTACACAAATTTTGTTCAACAAGTGTTTAGAAATTCGTTACCGTTTTGGAGATATATGAGAAAGAAGGTTTTAGGGGCCGGTCCCTTATCTTCTTTTAGGGGCCGTTCAACGAAATTTTGAGGGTTGCAATTTGTTGAGAACATCATTTTGAACAACTTTTCTTTTATACTGCATTACAAAATATTTTTCCTTTCTGAGATATGGGTGATCAAATTTTTTGACTTTTGGCCCCTAAAAACCCTTAATTACGTAACACATGATTAAATCATTATATTGCTTGAATACAGAACTATAAGATAAACACATTTGCATCTATAATATTTCACAAAATATCTCTCAGTAAAGGGCTACAGATTAAAGATTTTAGAGCCCTTTGGTCCCCTAATTTGAGGGGCCAGCCCCTTTTTCTTGATTTCAAATAAAAGGTCATTTTAACTACACAAATTTTGTTCAACAAGTGTTTAGAAATTCGTTACCGTTTTTGGAGATATATGAGAAAAAAGGTTTTAGGGGGCGGTCCCTTATCTCCTTTTAGGGGCCGTTTAACGAAATTTTGACTATTGCATGTTGTAAAGTACATCATTTTGAACAACTTTTACTATGTACTGCATTACAAAATATTTTTCCTTTGTGAGATATGGGTGATCTAAATTTTGGACTTTTGGCCCCTAAAAACCCTTAATTACGTAACACATCATAAAATCATTACATTGCTTGAATACATAACAGTAAGATAAACATATTTGCTTCTATAATCTATTACAAAATATCCCTTGGTGAAGAGCTATGGGTAAAAGACTTTAGAGCCTTCTAGGTCCCTAATTTTAGGGGCCAGCCCCTTTTTCCTGATATCAGCCGAAAGGTCTTGTAAATATGAGCCTTTTTTACATTACATGTTTTATTAAAATATTTTCCAGAAAAAAGATAAAGAGAGAAAAGCACAAAAATATACGACGTTTTTTTAATATCAATTTTCGAGCCCTAGCGAGCTTTGGCTCCAGAAGTGCTAAACTTACAAAACAACAACCATGCAAAACTTCAATCTTTCCTTTACCAACCGTAGAAATTTGAGCTTAATATATCTTATACTTTAGGAGAACGACAGAAGACAAAATACCCATATAAAAATTAGAAAAATCTCAATATCTCAAAAACGGATGTGACGTCATCAACACAAAAAAAAATTAATCAGGTTCAGACCAATATCTATCGTATCTGAAACTTTCATTGAGATCAGCCGAGCCGTTTCTGAGAAATCGCGTGCACAAAAATAGGAAGAAAAAAAATAAGAAGAAGAAGAAGAATAGGGAAAAAGAAACAAACCAATAACAATAAGGTCTTCCGTTTCCAACGGAAGACCTTAAAAAGTGAAAAAGAAACAATAGAATAATAGAAGGGTCTTCCGCTGAAGACGGAAGACCCTAATAACTAGATACGATCTCGTTACGAGTAACGAGTAGGTCTTCTGTTCAATTTTTAAACGACAACATTAAAATATCAATGAAATTTCAGAATTCCCCTCAACCACTCCCTTTCAGAAAATGTAAACGATTGTCATTATCCTTTAACATGCTTAACAAAGAGTTTTGCTTTTTCTCATACAGAACATTATAGATTTAAGATTTTTGTCCCCTAAAATCCCTAATTACGTCATCAATGGGTTTGGAAATGAGTTTTACAAACTAATATTGTTACGATCAATAACTTTGTTCCTACAATGCATTACAAAATCTGTATCGTTTTTAAGTTATCTGTAATAGAGATTACGACATTCTTGCCCCTAAATAAAGGGGCCAGCCCCTTTTTCTTGAGTTCATTCGAAAGGTCTCACGAATAAAATAATAACATTTTTTGTTCTTACACTTATCTAGAATTGTTGTTCATTTTATAATTACAAATGATAGAATATTTTAGTGGCCAGCCCTCTAGATCCTTAATGGGGACAGACATTGGTGTTTTGATTAATGGAATCGATTAGAATCATCAATACAGATATTTTCTCTTCTACAATGCTTAACAAAATATGTCTCCTTCTCTAGATATATTGCGTCCAAGCTTAAGTACTTTGGCCCCTAAAAATCCCTAATTACGTAATAAATGGGCGTGGCAATAATTTTTTCTAATAGATATTGGTACGATCAACAACTTTGCTTTTATAATGCATTACAAAATTTTTATCGTTTTTAAGTTTTTTGTAATAGAGTTTAAGAGTGCCTTGGCCCCTAATTTAAGGGGCCAGCCCCTTTTTCTTGATTTTGTTGGAAAGAACTTTTAATTCTCTACCACTTTTGTTATATATGTTTTTACAAAATATCAACTGATAAAAAGATGTATATCGAAACGTGTGAAAATTTTGAATGAAAATTCGTACCCAATTTTCGTGTTGAGGCGAGCTCCAAGAAATGGCTCCACTGGTGTAAAACAACATAATAGTGCACAACTTCAAACTATAGACTACCTATCCTGAAAATTTCATAGTCGTATCTCTGATAGTTTTTGAGATCAGCTCTGCACAAAATAGGTCGTAAAAATGTACAAAATGGCCGATAAATCGGTACCGGAAGTGACAACAAGGAAAATCGCGAAAATAAATTAAGTTTACATCAAGTCCTATCTTCTGTAAAAAAATAACTAAAATCGGTTGAATAAATTTCGAGAAATCTCGTGCACAAAATTTGGAAAAAAAAATAATAAGAAACAGTACGAAAACTATAAGGTCTTCCGTTGGAAACGGAAGACCTTAATAAGGTCTTCCGTTGGAAACGGAAGACCTTAATAAAGATACGACCTCGTTACGAGTAACGAGTAGGTCTTCCATTCGATTTTTTTTTTGTTATTTTAAATGATACCATGAAATATTGATACAATTTCATATTTAACACCCCCCCCCCCCCCCGCCCCACCAAAAAAAAAAAAATTAATTAAAATATTGGATAAAAATCTCTAATTACGTCAAACATGGGCCTGACGATGATTTTTTTTCAAACCGATAATGTAGTGTTCAACAACTTTGATTCTATAATGCATAACAAAATATTTATCGTTTTTAAGTTATTCGTAATAGACTTTACGAGTCTCTTGGTCCCTAATTAAAGGGGCCAGCCCCTTTTTTTTTGATTTTATGGGAAAGAACTTTTGATTATCTACCACTTTTGTTATATATTATTTAACAAAATGTCAACTGATAAAAAGATACAGATCAAAACGTATGACAATTTTGAATGAAAATTCGTACCCAATTTTTGTGCCCAGGCGAGCTCCATGAAATGGCGCCACTGGCGTAAAACAATATAATAGTGCACAACTTCAAACTATAGACTACCTATCCTGAAAATTTCGTATTCATATCTTTAATAGTTTCTGAGATCAGCTCTGCACAAAATAGGTCGTAAAAAGATAGAAAATCCGCCGTAACTCGGTACCGGAAGTGACGATTTCAAAATTTCAAAAAACATCTAGAATAATGACCTCTGGCAATCATCTGTGAAAAAATGGTCCAAATCGGCTGAATAGTTTCTGAGAAATCGCGTGCACAAAATTTGTGGAAAAAAATAATAACTAGACACGATCTCGTTGCGAGCAACGAGGAGGTCTTCCGTGTGTTTTAGAACATGAAATACATGTACGACCTTGGTTTTGCTATTTAACGGCTAAACGTGATTTAACATATAAGACAAAGGTCTACATTCTAAGGGCCAGATACTATTTTGTTTTAGATGTATGAGCTTTGGTTGAAAACATTTAGATATCTAATTCGAGGGGTAGCCTCTTTTTCCTCGTATCAAATGAAAAGTCATTTACTTTTAAAAATATTTTGTTCAACAAGTCTATAGAAATTTGTTACCATTCTTGAAATATCTCAGAAAGAGCGTTTTAGGGGCCGATACCTTATCTCCTTATTGGGGTCGTTTAAAGAAATTTTGAAGAATCCATATTGTTTAGTAGATCATTTTGAGTATCTTTTCTTCTATACTGCATTTCAAAATATATTTTTCCTTTCTGAGATATCGGTGATCAAAGTTTTGGATTTTTAACCCCTTAAAAACCTTAATTACGTACCACATTATAAAATCATGACACTGCTTGGATACATAACTGTAAGATAAACATATTTGCTTCTATAATCTTTCACAACATATATCTCAGTAAAGGGGCTATAGATGAAAGACTTGAGAGCCCTTTGGTCCCCTAATTTGAGGGGCCAGCCCCTTTTTCTTGATATCAAATAAAAGGTCTTATAAATATAAAAAAAATTAACAATATATGTTTTAACAAAATATTATTCAGAAAAGAGATAAACAAAGAAAACCAGAAAAAATTATGATATTTGTTTAATCTCAATTTTTGGGTCCAGGCGAGCTTCGGCGCTTTTTGCGATCGAAATTATTTTAAACCTTTATGCACAATTTCAATCTTCCGTCTACCATCACGGAAAAGTTTAAGTGTATGTCTGCTATAGTTTAAAAGGAGTACTGCCGAAAAAATACCTCTCTGAAAATCGACAAAACGACTATATCTCAAAACCTGAAGTGACGTCATCAATAAAAAAAATTTGCAATACGGTTCACATGGTCATCTATTAGATCGACAAGTTTCATAAAAATCAATTGAGTAGTTTTCGAGATCTTGCGTGCACAAAATTTGTCAGAAAAAAAATAATAATATAGAAGAATAGGGAAAAAGGAACAAGGCAATAACAATAAGGTTTTCCGTTGGAAACTTGTACTTCAGTCCAACAACCCCTTTATTTTGAATATCTTAGTTAGAAAGACAAAAAAAAATGGAGAGAAGGAAATAGAGAGAAAGAACAAATCTTGGCTCCGGCGAGATTCGAACACACAGCCTTTGCATGTGTCATAACAGTATTTCATCGTAGACTGGTCCTCTGTCTCTATCGTACGAAATATATATAGGCATTGCCAGTCTATATTTCATCATCGAAGGTTCACGTCAAAACATGGCTGACGCGAAATAATTCCCGATTTTCTCTTTGAATTTGGGGCGTTTCCGCCCGGGACAGGAGCTGAATTTTTGTATGAGATGAAAAACAACGTGTAAGATGTCTCACTACTCAGGTTTGGTAACAGTGCGAGGTCATTTGAAATATTGATGCGTATTTGTGTCTGGAGGGGGATGAAAAGGACCGAGCTTGATTTTCGTCGTAAATAAATCGAAAGTAGAATTTTGAGGTGTGGATCTCGGATTCGGTTAACGACAATTAGGGGAAGTCCTAAAACAATGACTGATGCATTTTACACATGTATTTCAGAGTAGAGATTTTTTTGTGTCGTTTACTATTATGTTTGACTGTTTTATATCAACAGGATTGATAAAATTCTTATAAATGTAGAAATAACGAAATCAGTAACACGTAAATTTATTCATAAAAAAATTGATGACAGTAATTTCCACAGTTCTAACATTCATAATTAGTTCACACGGTATCGTAGATACAGACTAAACGGAAAACAAGAAATATACATGCAACAGAAATATTACGCGGCTGCCTACATCCCTTGCACTGTGTAAATTTTAAGTCCCCGTACAGGCTATACTCGCGGCTTGATATCGGGAATTTCTTCTTAATTGTTCAACCCGGTGCAAATTTGGCAGAAAAACAGAATGAGGTCCGAGGTACATTTACACAAAATTTCATGAAGATTGAGTGAAGGGCTCGGGAGTTAGAATTTTTTTCTACAGTACATGTCAAACACGAAAATTAAAACTCAAATGCCAAAAAGTTCATAACTCTGTTAATAATGAACGAATTGGTCTGGTAATTAGTGCGGTAATCTAGAATGGTACTAAGTTGAAATTAAAGGTCCGAGATCAAAGATCAAGTAAAATCGGGCCAGAAAAACTAAATGATTTTATGAAGGGTGGGGGGGGGGGGGGGCGGTGGTTGGTGACTTCTATATTAAACGGAAAATACTAAATTCCCAATGTCACTAGAGTTTGAGATACATGCTTGACCCTTATTTTGATATTTACCAGGTAAACATGATTTGGAAATAGAATGAAAAATCCTTTGATTTTAAACAGACTCTTTTCTTCAATTTCTATATCCTCTTTTTCTTTTACAAATAAATCAGAAATGTATTGGACTTCTCGCCCTTGTTTTGTTTCTGATATATGTATAAGAGCTTTGATTGAAACATTTAGATCCCTCTTATCATGTAATTTGAGGGGCTAGCCCCTTTTTCTTGATATCAATGAAAGGTCCCTTAATATTAAACACATTTTGTTCAACAAGTGTTTAGAAATTTGTGACTGTTTTTGAGATATTAGGGAAAGATTGTTTTAGGGGCCGACTCTTTATCTCCTTATAAGAACCATTAAACGAAACTTTGGTGGTTGAATATTATTACGAATATTATTCTGAGTATCTTCTCTTCTATAATGCATTTCAAAATATTTCTCCTTTTTAAGAAATAAATGATCAAAATATTGGACTTCTAGCCCCTTTAAAATCCAGATTATGTATTATATCAGAAAACTCTTAACAAATATAGGTAGATAACTGGAAGATACACATTTTTGCTTCTTTAATACATTACAAAATATTTTTCATTAAAGAGATATAGATAAAAGACTTTAGACCCCTCTTGGCCCCTTATATGAGGGGTCAGCCCCTTTTGCTTGGTGTCAGTTGAAAGATCTTTTATAGATTAAATTTTGATGCTCTACATGTGTTAGCAAAATATTGATTAGAAGAAAGATATTCGTGATCAAATCTCAAATTTCGTAAAAATTGTCAAAAAAATTTAACATCAACATTTTCAGTTCCGGGCGAGCTTCAAGGATGATGACTTCTGGTCAAATCTAAAAACAAGCAAGCAAATCTACCATAACCACTCTATCTTGCATATAAATTTCAAGTCCCTAACTATAACAGTTTTTGAGGAGATGCGTGAACAATATCATGTTCCAAAATACATGAAAAAGGGAGATAATTCAGAAGCGGAAGTGAATTTTCAGACAGGAAGTAAGATGCAAAGAGATATTCACCTAAGACATCATCCCTGTAAAAATCATTAAAATCGATTGAGAAATGGCTGAGAAATTTAGGGTGACTACCAAGAAGAAAAATAATAATATAGAAGAATGAGAACGCGTAGAAAAACAGTAAGGTCTTCCGCTGAAGACGGAAGACCTTAATAAGAAACAGTACGAAAACTATAAGGTCTTCCGTTGGAAACGGAAGACCTTAATAAGAAATCGTACGAAAACTATAAGGTCTTCCGTTGGAAACGGAAGACCTTAATTATAACACCCTTTTCTCAACACCAAATAGTTACAAGAAATCATCAAGAACAAAGAAAGCGCCGAAAGTTAAATAAAATTGTATCATCTTATAGAACACTTGTAGAACGAACAATTTGTAAGTTGAAAAAATATAGAATTTTAAGCAGTGTATGGCGGCATCCAAGAACAAAATTGGCATATGTTGTAGATATTGTAGCAGGACTTGTTTGTAGACAATACCATCTCTGATTTAAGCAAACACCTTGTCCATTCTTAATAAATGCATAAATTATGCATATACAACTGCATTATAAGTATTTTAAACGTATTATAATATTTATGAAGCACAAACCTTTTTTGTCCAATATATAGAGCTGACAATGCACGAAATCTTCCTTTAATGTATCAATTTTATCTAAGAAAATAACGAAAAAAAAAACCGGCGGCGTGAACAGGCAAATTCTAATTAAGTTTAAAAACGTGTTTTGATACGTTCCACAAGAACAGTCTTTTGTTTGCGGTCCGCAGTCAGCAGTCCGCAGTCGGGTGTCTGATATTCCGAAAATGTTCAATAACCCATTCTTATTTCTATCGATAACGTTTAACGCCTTTTGTATTTGTATTTTTCGTCTCCTTTTAAACGTATTTTTCTACTGTGGAGATATTTTTTTGTAAAATGAATTAAATGTGTTGGGCGGAAGTGATTTCCCGGAAGTGGAACCCAATTAGTTTAAACTTTGTTTAAATGTTACCATGTATATTTTAATCATTATAGACAGCTATAAGATATTATATACTATAGTAATATAATAATGTTGCCTATGGTTGTTGCCTACATGGATTTATATACTATGCGTTTTGATGCAGATGATTTATTAGCGTTGACTTTGTAGCGTTGTGACAATGGTCGATGAGCATGATGGTGATGTAGCACACGATTAGATCCGATAGGACTGTTTCACTACCACACCACACCACAACCAGCTCTAGGACTACAGCCCCAGAAATTGTGATGAGGGTGGACATGTGATTGTGTTAATTGAGCCATCAGCGCAGACGTTCGTATGTCGATGGTTGAGATAAGTGGAATCCTATAGCGATAGGACTAGTGGACAAGAAGTGTTCTTGTAAACGTTAGGCAACATATAGAATATAAGCATTACATTATAATTGTGTTTGCAAACTGAACATTATAAGATCATTTAGCTGTCTATTTTTTTTATTATTTATACTAGTAATTGTCAAAAAGGGAATTTAATTTTTGGGGTTAAGATTAAAGCCTTTCGTTTTTGAACGAGAGTGAGTGTGTGAGTGAGGGTAAAAGTGAGTGAGAATTTGTTAATATTTTCTATTGATTTATTTTCTTGAAAATAAATTCATTAATTGAAACTGTCTTCAGTGTTATTTGGAGATCGCCTGGCTCAACCACGTTACAAAAGTCTTAACAATTATAAAGAATCATCTAGCTGATTAGTTTCTGAGAAGAAGATTTTTAAGATTTACTCTATATATTTCTATGTAAAACTTTAACACCCCCCTCCCCCAATGTGGCCCCACCCTACCCCCAAGGATAATAAGTTTCACAACTTTGAATCTACACTACCTGAGGATGATACCACACAAGCTTCAGCTTTCCTGGCTCATTAGTTTTGGAGAAAAAGAGTTTTAAAGATTAACTCAATATATTCCTTTTTAAAACTTCGACCCCCATTATGGCCCCACTATACCCCCCGGGGTCATGATTTTCACAACTTGGAATCTACACTACCTGATGATGCTTCCATACACGTTTTCAGCTTTTATGGCTGATCAGTTTCTAAGAATAAGATTTCTAAAGATTTACTCTATATATTCCTATGTAAAACTACGACCCCCCCCCCAATTGTGGCCCCAACCTACCCCCGGGGGTCATGATTTTTATAAATTCGAATCTACTCTACCTTAGAATACTTCCACACAAGTTTCAGCTTTCCTGGCTGATAAATGTTTTGAAAAGAAGATTTAAAATTTACTCTATATATTCCTATGTAAAACTTCAATCCCCCATTGTTGCCCCACCCTACATCCTGGGATCATGATTTTCACACTTTAAATCTACACTACCTGAGGATGTTCCCAAACAAGATTCAGTTTTCTTGCTTGATTAGTTTCTTAGAAGAAGATTTTTAAAGACTTACTCAATATATTCTTTTGTAAAACTTCGACCCCCCCCCCCTCCCATTGTGGCTCCACTCTACCTCCGGGGGTCATGATTTTCACAATTTTGAATCTACATTATCTGGCTTAATGCTCATGAGGAGAAGATTTTTTGAAATTTTCTCAATTTTTTTCATTAATTTTTAATTATCTCCCCTTGAAAAAGGGTGTGGCCCTTAATTTTCACAACTTTGAGTCCCCTTTGCCCAAAGATGATTTCTGCCTTGTTTGGTTCAAATTGGCCCAGGAGTTCTAGAGAAGATGTAAAAAATGTGAAAAGTTTACGGACGGACAAACGGACGACAGACAAAATGTGATAAGAAAAGCTCACTTGAGCTTTCAGCTCATATGAGCTAAAAAGTAACAACGCAATATCGTTTTAAGCAATTTCTACAAAAACACTCCGTTTCTAAAATACATGCGGTCATTGTACGTTGTGTGTGTTTTGCCCATGTAAGATGTTTAAACAGCAGAGACAAACGTTCTACATTTACTTTTATTAAAATGTGAATTTAGTTTGTTTTGTTCCGTCGTTCATTTGATATTCCTTATGAGCGCAGTGGTTTTCATAATTTTGTTTATTCAACACGCGTTTTTTACAAGTCATTTCGTCAAATGCAACGTGTGCGGTTGAATAAAATACCTGAATGTAGTGATGCATGAGTATGCTATTGGCTTTATATAAGGAATTTTTAGCATGATAGTAGAAATCGGCAACTAATATGGGGATGGTTGCAGGTAAACATGGAAATTTTTCGTTTTTATGAATTCATGTCAGCTTTAAATTCGTAGATGACGTTGAGAAATTCTTAATGATAGCAATATAACTTGATACTATAAGCAAATCACTATGGATCACAATAAACGTTAATAATCGATTCCGAATGCTCTTGAAATACACACTACTTAAAGCCTCATTAAAAGTTTATGATTAACCAATCAGTATCTTATCACCCGGATCATAATGACATCAAGCAGAGTCCGTTAACACATGATAATGGCGACACATCCATATCGTTTAGTTTTCTGGTGCATGTTGATGAAACTCGTCGTGATTCATTCCGATATCATAGATAAACATTTTACAGAACAACCTCTATATACCGACGTATTTCTTAAAGTGAACATCTCCAAAGAATACACAGCAGACTCATTTTTCGCGTGTGCTTTATTGTGTGGACCTTCCTGTTCTTGTGTCGGTTACTTAGAGGCGTCCAGGAGATGTCGTGTGTTTGATTTCTGTAACACGACGGATACTTTGAACGAAGACGGATGGATTTATTACACAACACCGAGTGGTCAGTGAAAGCACTTACTAAGTTTTCAAATAAAAAAAAATTAATTACCATCTTGTTAAAAATAAACTAATTATAAAATATTTAACAATTATAAGTTAATCAACAATTTTCTGTAGAAGATGAAAAATACGACATTTAATAACAATGCTAAGTACAAACAGCTCTATTTTTAAACAACTCCTTTGTTATGATAATTATAAAGAAAGAGGGCTTTTTTTCTACGATAAAGTAAGCATGATGATAATAAATTAGTTTGGAAAAAACCCACATGCTTAATAGGTGGTCAAACATATACTTTGCAAAAGCGGTGTGATCATTCATGTTTCTAGAAATTGTGTGAAGCTTTTTAATTGTATGACGTATGTTTCTATAGAATGTGACGGAGACTGGATGCTGAATAATAGACATTGTTACCTCCTGAACCGAACAAAGCTATCTTGGCCTGATGCCAAGGTATGTCATTTCTATGTTGGAAAAAATCGAAACAAAACCAAGATTTCACGGCAAATGAACAGATCAACATTTTGTTTTATTGCAGAGTGAGTGCACAAGGTGTGGTGCGTATCTTGTTGAAATAAAAAATGAAGACGAGAATAAGTGGATTGAAGAGTACCTTTTACAGGATGTCTGTAAGCATAAATAATTTCATGACATTTTTCAATGAAAAACTAGCAGTTGAAAACAATGTCTTATTAAGGTCTTCCGTTTGCAACGTTTTCGTACTGTTTCTTCTTATTTTTCCACGAATATTGTGCTCGCGATTTTTCAATAATCATTCGCCCGATTTCGACTTTTTTTTCACAGATGTTTGCCAGTGGTCATATGTTTATAAGTTTTCAGGAATCGTCACTTCCGTTTCCGATTTACGGCCGATTTTGTAAGTTTTTACGACCACTTTTGTGCAGACAAACTCAGAAACTATCAGAGATATAATTATGAAATTTTCAGGATAAGTAGACCACAGTTTGAAGTTATGCACATTGCAGTTTCTTGATGGCGGTGGTGAAATGTTTTGGAGGTCGCTTACGCTTGAAGAAAGAGTACAAATTTTGAATCAAAATTTTCATACATTTTAAACTGTATCTATTTATCAGTTGAAAGTTTGTTAAGACATATATAACAGAAGTGGAAGACAATCAAATGTTCTTTCCAACGAAATCATTAAAAAGGGCTGACCCCTTTCATTAGGGGCCAAGAAACTCGTAAACTCTATTACAAATGACTCAAAAACGAAAAAGATTTTCTTATGCATTATTATTACCAAGTTGTTGATCGTAACAACATCTATCTGGAAAACTCAATGCCACACTCACTTATGACGTAATTAAAGAGTTTTAAGGGCCAACGTTTTCAAACTTCGACACAATATATTTAGAGAACGAGACATATTTTGTTAAACATTGTAGAAAAAAGAAATGTTTGTGTTGATAATTTTAATCGATTCTAATATTCGAAACACCAATGTTTGTTCCCATTAAGGATCTACAGGGTTGGCACTTGAAATAATCAGTCCCTTGTATCTAAAAAATTAACAACAATTAAAGATGGATACAATGACAAAAAATGTTAATATTCGTGAGACTTTTCGTATCAAATCAGCAAAAAGGGGACTTGTAAAGTCTGTTATAAATAACTTAAAAGCGATCAAGATTTTGTAATGGAATATCGAAGCACAGTTGATCGAAGCAATATCCGTTTGGAAAATATCATTGCCTCATCCTTTGATGACGTATATAGGGTTTTTTATTCATTATCTGTAAAGGGGGGGGGGGGTAATTCTGAAATTATTACCTGTAGGTGGGGGGGGGGGGGGTAATTCTGAAATCATTACCTGTAAGTGGGGGGGGGGGGGGGGGGTAACGAGATCTTATTTCGTTTCTTTAATGTTTATATTTAAGAATCGCTCCAAATCTGATCATGTCTAGTTTCTTGTATATGTATTTCAAATTGATATTTTACGTCCACATTTCTTTTTTTAGTCTGTAGAAGCAAATACGAGTGTACGTCTTGGATTGGTGGAACTGATATTGAAACAGAGGGACAGTTTGTATGGGGACACTCGAAAACACCTTTCACTTATACAAATTGGGACTTTATCAATCCGAACGATTTTCAATATAGTATCAAAATTCGTGATTGTGTAGATATGTTTTATAACGGACAGTGGAATGATCGGGCATGTCACTTTTTAGCAAATTTCATTTGTGAAAAATGAGGACCCCCCCCCCCCCCCCATTTTCATTTCAAAGTATATCGACCTTCAAAAGAAATCGAGAATAATCCAAGTTTTTTTTGCCCGGTGTAATTGTCGCTATTCTACACTTGCTTACAGGTTTGTCCTTTTGCAAAGAGACGGTTAGGTTCAACAACAAATGATTTAAAATATTAGAATTCAGCCCCTGTTTTATTCGACTCTTACTAGGGCTAAAGGGGCGAACAAAACACAGAGGCGAAATGTTCCTGTATGCCGTATTCTAAATTTATGCCCAGCCAAAATGCCAAATGTAGGACTTATTCTTTAAAAGGACAAAATCCATGTTTAGCTATAAATGGCCCTGTGATATGTCCAAAATTAAACTAGGTCAAAATGAAATAAAATTGGTGTTATGTGTTAGTCTAGACCTGATACTATTTTGACATGCCAGAATTTCCCCGCCAAAACGTCTGCTTGCAAAAATATGTAAATGACAAAACCGGTTCCGGATCGGTTTTGGGGTAAAATCACAGCATTTTCGTTCTTTGGTGGTGTTTTTCAACAACAGCACACCCTCTGATCTAAAAACTGTTTTTAAATTATGAAATTGTATCAATAAAAAAAGATATTCAAAGTGAAAGTTTTTGGATCAGAGGGTGTGCTGTTGATGAAAATTAAAATGTAAACAAGAAGAGGAGCAATCCGGATTTACTTATTTTTTGACAGTATTGCACGTTTTTTCACACCTTTTTGTTTTAAAAATATAAAAACCACAAGAATCAAACACATTGTGTAATTGTCATCTAATCTGAAAAATAAAAAGGTACAGTGTGTTGTTAATGAAACGTATATGTGTTTAATTTTGCGCATGCACGACATTCCATACATGCTTATTTGCATACGTAAACAAACAGCGACTTTTACTTTGCGTGATTAATCTTGAAAATACACGAACGAAAGATCAACAAAACCTATAGAAAATGAAGAAAGAAGAACTCTGAAGGTATGTATAAGAATTTGATTGAATACGTAGATTTCTGTTGATTTTTTCTTGAATAAATAATATTGTTCGCAACGTTCGTCTGCATGATACTATTTGACAGATGAGAAGATTGTTCAATCCGTGTATACGTTACTCAGCCTTAAAGACTGTTTTTATATAGGCATGTAATTAAAAACATACAAGAATGATTATTAATCTGAAGATTTGGTCTAAAAACAATCAATATTCGATTGCCGATACTAAAATGCATACTGGCGAGCCAGTATAGCAGATATCGTGTAGGCAAAGAGTGAACGTTAGTCGTCTATATTTAGAAATAAAAAATGAAGGACGCAATATAGGCTAATGGAAAATATATATTTAGTAAATAAATCAACCTGTATAAACCATAATTATTTTCTTAATAGAAGGAAAAACGGCCAAGTGTTTTGTTTTAAAGTTTTTTTTAGTGTACTGTACAGCATATAATTCCTATAACTACCGTAGTATGAATGGTGTAAAGGTAGCGTTCTCGACTGGAAATTCGACGATCCGGGATCGATCACAGCTCGGCGCAATATATTTTTTTTCTTTAAACATTGGATAGAAAAAATATTGAGTACACTTTTTTTCAATATACACTTTTTTTCTATAACCCCCCCCTAAAAAAACCATTTTCATCATAATTTGGCAATTATAGTTTATCATCATATTATAGCAATTAAAGTTAATCTAGAAAAATATGTGTAAATGATAATATATTGATCACATGTCAAAAACAACACTTGTAACACAACTGAAGGTCTGCAGCTCCAAAAAATATTAGACTGACAATTCCATTAAATACATTGGGGGGGGGGGGGGGGGCACTGTAATTCTACAGTTTGTCAATTTGAGTTTTTCTTTAAAGTTAATTTATACTTGATACATTGCAAGTATTTGCTTAGTAGTTGTAAACATAAATATTCACAATACATATAAAATGATATCTTTATTTTTTAGTGAACATTAAAGTTGTGTATCACTACATTTTTATTTTGTTTTTTCAGAACATAAAAATGAATGAAGATCAAATGAAAACAGAGAGTAAAAAGATTTTCCCATGCATCCTTTGCAAAAAAAGAACAAGGCCAAATGACAGAAAAAAATGTGAGTCAACAGCAATCCGTCGCTTCCTCAGAAAGAACTTTCTTGTTGAGGCAAACTCAAATGACATTTTGTGCAACAAGTGCAGACATCGCTACCATGGAAACCAGAAAACATGCCAGCAGAAGTCTAGTTCCCTTCCTGTGTGTCAGCCTCTACAACCAGGAATGTGCAGTCCACCATCTATATCTTTGCCTCTCCAGAGAACACCTTCTTCACATGCTTACTGCTTAATCTGCAAGCGACCGGGTCCTAAACTTGTTGTCGTGTCTTCAGCAGCTAGATTTTCAGCCTTTCTTCACCATGAAATCATCATCCCACCTGGAAGCAGATGTTGTCCATCCCACATTGATGAAGGAGAGTTTAGACCTGGTGTTTTGACCAAAATACAGACATTCGAGTCTTCATTTGTAAACAAGTCGACAGTGCTGGAACTGATCCAAAAAATACGAAATTATGCCCTCCAGACCTAAACAAGCAGATTTTCTTTTGAACTGTCTACCATGAGCAACAGTGATTATATGGCACTGACTGGTATCTCTAAAGAAAACTTTGAAGACCTCCATTCCTTTATTTCCAGTGATATTCGAAACACACAAAACCGAGGCACAAGGATGTCACTTGGAATCTTTCTTCTGAAACTGAGATCAGGAATGTCAAATCAACTTCTGGCCACGATTTTTGGAATTTCAAAGTCTTCCCTCTGTAGAGCAGTAAAATCAGTCCGTACAGCACTCATGAAGTCATTTGTACCACATCATCTTGGACTACAACATACAACAAGAGAAGAAATTATAGAAAATCATACAAGACCTCTGGCACAGGAACTTTTTGGTGATTTTACAAATAAGAAAGCTATTGCTGTTTTGGATGGAACTTATATATATATTCAGAAAAGTAACAACTTCCAGTTTCAACGGAAATCATATAGTTTACATAAAGGCAGGCCCCTTGTTAAACCCATGGTTGTCACATCCACAGACGGATACTTTCTAACAGTTCTTGGACCCTACCTAGCTAGGAATAATGATGCCACTATCCTAAACCATATGCTTCATACCAATGTAGAAGATCTGAAGGGCTGGTTCCATGAAGAAGATGTTTTTGTTGTAGACAGAGGCTTCCGAGATTCAGTCGATATGCTCGAGGAGCTGGGAATAAGGGCCGAAATGCCTCGCCTGATGAGCAGAGGGCAGAAGCAGATGACAACCTTAGATGCCAATGCCTCTCGTCTGGTCACCAAGGTTAGTTGTTTACATATTTTGATTACCAGACCTACAACATAAATTCAATCATCAATCATCATGTCAGAAAAACTTCAATACAATTACATTATACAATTATTCTACATCTGTCTTCATTTGAAATATAAACAAATGCTGTTCCAAATCATTGATTTTATGATTTTCATCATTTTAATTTTTTTTCTTTTAGTAAAGAAATATACCCACTGTTAATTTTAAATAAGGCACTTTTACCTATTTTATGAGTGGTGCTTGTTCTTAACTTTTCAGATTCGTTGGGTTGTTGAGGCAGCCAATGCAAGGATAAAGCGATGGAAGTACCTTGCTCATGTTCTTCCAACCAATCAAGTGCCATTTATCGGTGACTATGTGCGCATCGTGTGTGCCCTCTCCAACCATTACTGCAAGCCTCTGTCGACAGGAAGTGAAGATGAAGACATGGCCCTTGCATGCAAAATGAGGTATTTGTCAACAAAAGTTAACTCTTTAAAGACATTTGTTGAAGAAAACTGTCTGGATAAGAAGTCTGTAAAGTGGGAAGTGGCTACTGATTCTTTGGAATTCCCCAACATCAGCGAAGATGACATACGAAATCTGACCTGTGGAGTTTATCAACTGAAGTTGTGTCCAAGTTATATTCAGGAGTATTTGGAGGGGGATGTGGATATCTTGGTTCACAGTGAGTTCCATGGGCTTATCAGGGTCAAGCAACAGAGTCGTCATGTTTCTTCCCGACAGTATCTGCTCTGGATCCAGTTTTCCGAGTCTGAGATCACTGCATGGTACTGCAGATGTCGAGCGGGTGCCCGTGTTGTGGGAGTATGTTCCCATGTCGCCGCCGTTATCTGGTTTCTCGCTGTTGGGAGACACAACAGGGAGGCTATTTCGTCTATTCAAGACTGGTCCGAGTTTGTCACTGATGCAGCTGTCATTGACGAATCTGAGGACAGTGATGACAGTGAGGTAGAGGAGTAACTGAGTTCATTTTTCTTCTTCTAGTGATTAATCAGACTCTGTTGGTATCCTGAAAATATGAACATTTTTGATTTATAATATGATATATTCATTTGATTCATTTAAACACAATACAGATCTGGTTGCATTATTATCACACAAATGTTTTCTAATCAACAATTTGTCAATTGTAACATATTATGACTTAAGCGAGAATTATATCATAATTTTTTTTTACATATATACTAGTAGAAAATTCTAATACAGTGTCAAAAGATATTTTTGTGTATTAATTTAAATAAGATGTTTATTGTTGTCGATAAGTATATACAATCTATCTAAATCATGATGGAAGCACACTACCTAGTTTTTATTATGCAACTTCCTTGTCAATTACAAAATCTTCACTGCAGATAAATTGTACCCTGATTACTGGTATATATATGTTTGTATAACTTGAAAACATTGTTTGCACTAGATAGGGGTATCTCCTCTGTATAGAGTAATGTCAGTGCATTTTGCATGATGTGTTCTGTTATCATGTTCCTTTAATATTGAATCATTTTGTCATCTCATTTTTAAACTAATTGACAATGTGCCATAACAAAGAATCATTTACTTTATGATTACCATATTTGTTACCCATTATTTGCTATTTTAATTTCTGTGTTAAATATGTTACATGTAATTATTCTTTTATATATTTTTGAAATATATGAGTCATTGTTTGGGTTGAAAATGGTAGTTACATATATGCTATGTAGTCACTAGAGCTTAAAATATGTTACAAATAGAGTATAGTTATTGCTGTCGTTGTTTTTTTTAATACATGTAGCTCTTCTTTGTTTTGCATTCAAGTTGGATTTAATGTATATCCTTGTACATTCTTGGAATTGGGTAAATGTGTGAGTGTCTCAGATCAGCTGATGAAAAAATGCATGATATGTGTTAATAAATAATACTTTAAATAGCAATTAAACAATAATAAACCAATCTATAGTGAAGTGAACTTTTTCCCGCAATGAAATGGAAACGCTGCCAACACACCATACCATGCAGCTATGCAGCGTGTTGTACATTACATGTGACTCGATCGTTGATCTAACTCTTTTTATATAAAACAATTCAAATATTTCTTATTTTATATTTCCTTACGTTACAGAGAGAATATCGAGATGTTTTATAATACTTACTTTACAAATGCATCGATGAAATCCTTTGCATTTGTCGCTGTACAATCCTGTTTGTCACCGTGCGAAATCGTGTCACAATGGCCGACTTTACGGAAACTAAGGTGTGCCATTCGGGTAAAAAAAATTCAAGTCCGTTTCTTTCTCGATTAAATTCTGATAATGAACTTATCTTTAACTTCAATTTAATGACAAATACATTCAATTTCATAGATAACAATATAGTTAATAGGTAATTTACTTGAAGGCTCTTTTAAAGACGTAACGTCATGCTTGACGCTATAAAAAGCACGCGTTTTTCGCTATTATAGTGTCTTCAAATAAACATCAGAAATATAATTTCTGAATCCTTAAACACAAAAAAAAAGTTACATAACGAATGAAAAAATGTTTTAGAATGTTTTTAATACAATTTTAATTGCTTTTGACGTTAGGCCGATTTTGGCTAAACATGGATTTAGTCCTTTGACGTTCAGACGTTAATGTGATAGTGTTAGTGGCAGCTAGGCTAGGTCATATACATTTCTTCTGAGAAGAAGAAACATAAAAATGGTGACTGCACTTAAGAAGATTAAAAAATACAACAAGAAAATTTTTAAGATTTGTATATTTCCTTTAATTGTAGGAATTGCCAATATTCCTACCAATATCTTGAATACAACTGTATGTAATAAAATGAATTAGAAATTGGTATTTACGTACTTAAAAGTCATTTCCATGAGCAAGGACTATTCAATTTCCTTAGATACCCAAAGGACAATTTTGTAGCCCATTTATTTAAAGAACTTATTTATACTTGGAGTAAATTCTTCTGTTGTTCTCAATTCAATGGATGATATTTTTATTTTTAAAAAACTGCTGTATTGCCATTTCTTTTTCATAGGTACGACATAAGTCTCAAACACTTCTGTATGAAAACAATATCAGACAATTCGCGGCCCTCACAGGCCTCGAAACTGTCGGATATTTTTCATGCCGAACTGTTTTCGGCATATATCTATTACAACAGCTTATAAATGTGACAATCCGGAAATTGTCATTCTGCCCCTGGAAGGGTAACTAGATACGCAAGGTGGCGTCGTTTGGAAAGGTTATACAAGGAAGTGTTTTGCGTCAGTAGATGCAAAAGCTGTTCTAGAGGAAGGTCGTAGAGATCATTACTTAACTCCCTTCGATCAATCAAATGTGATTTGTTGTTTATATTTTACCGTACAAGGTCTGAACGTGACTGAATAAGTCTTTCCTGGATTTCTATAATTTTTATTTATTTTATAAACAATTGAATACGGTGCGACAAGAGCCGGAGCCACGAGGAGCCGGATCCGCGCCAAAAGAGCCGGTGTAATGAAGAATAATGACCCCCGTAGAAAAATGACCGGGGGTCATTTTTCTGCGTAGAATAATGACTCCCCGGTCATTATTCTACGCAGAAAAATTACCCCCCGGTCATTATTCTACGTAGAAAAATGACCCCTTTGCCTGAAGAATAAGTGTCATTTTCATAAAAACTAGAGACGAGCTCGTTGCAAGCAACGATTAGGTTTTCCGTCGTAGCTGCGTCATACTTGTGACGTATTACCAAAAATTGATAGCTGACCATAGTACAATATTAGATGTGTAAACACTGAGAAACAAAGTATTATATTTCTGTGACCGCGTAGATTTTACGGTGATAGAGAATTCGTCTGGATCTGCATCGGTCGTGTGCAGTACGAACCGGGTGAGGGAATGTTGGCGTAAAGTGTATAAGGTATAAGGTTGTGGCGCGCTGTGGGCCGTAAGCTAAAACGAAGGGTATGTTTGCCGTATTCCCGAGGGTCCACCAGTATACAGTTCCAGAGAAATAAACAGGCAATTGATGCAGGATTCCACATTATTGAACGAGACTCAACGATGGCAACATTATAACAATTTAACAGACAGACATGTTACAAACAATTCGGATATGGCCAGTAGTGACCTTCGGACTCAAGACTCTGGGAGGGTCGGACGTGGCCGGGGCTGGCCGCCGTATTCCAGACTGTGCATTGACAATTGTACATAACTATTTATAAGAATCTTAACAATGAGTATAAATTGACAGGTAATGATATAAGTAAGCTGAATGAAAGGTTCACAGATTTAAAATAATTAAATAAACTCAATGAGTCTTTGATGTCCAAGAAATGAAAATCTGATAATTGTACAATGTTGTTTTAAGAGATCAACAGTCCTTGAGACATGACACTCTGTCTCTTTGAAATCACATATAAAGTCTAAAATTAAAAGTGTCAATCACTAAATAAAAAAGTAACTTTGTAAGAAATTAACTGTGAGAAAAAATTACGAATTTTACAAGTAAAGTAAAAAAAAATATAATTGAACAGTGCATTTTGCATGATGATACTACATGTTTATAAGCAAATGCAGATCTTAACACGTTGTCTCTAGTTTGATTCGCCGCATTTTATTCACAGAGTTGGACTGTGGTTATGCCCGGTACGAAGGTAAAAAGACCATTGGCAAACGTTTTACACGCATTTTTATCGAACGCAAGCGCCAATGAATCTCTTAGTATATATGCGGAGATCCTGGAAATTTTACAAGGGGTTTTGAAGAATAATTTTGTATTTCGAGGAGGGGGAACATGCGCGGATCAGAAAATTTTTCCGGGGAGGGGGTTGAAAAGTCAGACGGTTATTTGAGTTTGCCAAGGGATGTCCGAGGCATATTTGGTAAGTTTATAATGTACACGTAATTGAAAGAAATTTCGCTGGGGGGGGGGGGGTCTGGAACCCTTCCCCTTCTAGATCCGCGCACGGAGAAGACCGATGCCGGTAATTTTACTATAATTTTAACCATTTTAATTTCATTATTCATGTTCATAATTATCAGAAAACCAATATTACCTTTCAAAGCAGTTAAAACTTAAGATACGAACCATTTAGTCTCGGTGAGTATTGCGTCCGCGTACGAAAATAATGGCAATTTTCAAGAAATTCGGATGGACCATCTGTGTCCTAGGTCGTCCATCCGATTCTTTTTCTGACTAATAGCTACAGATTTGCAGTTAGAGATTGTCAAACTCTTATTGATTATGTCAATTTGTTTGTCTCAAAGAATCATTTTTTAAATCAATAAAGTTTTACCTAAAAAAAAAGAAAGAAATCGGGCACAATTTTCAATGTTAGCATTTTACAATTTTATGGTCTAATAAAATTTCAAGAAACAACTCTTCATTGCTTTATCCGAAATATTGCATGAAAAAAATTTACATCGCATTTTTTAAATTACAAAAGGATATTCAAAATGAACTTGGATTAACCGCTAACAAACAGGCATAAAGAGAGACTGAGAACCAATTTTTTCTCTTTTTTTTTTTTTTTTTACATCAAAAGAAATTCAAAAATAAATCAAAATATATTTTTTCTTTGTATGCGTTAATGAAAATGTAGATCAGCAAGGGGTTCTTTGTCGTGCAAGCACCTACTTACATATATAATGTAACAGATTGTTACACGGGTCTACAACGATGACAAATATCGAAAAGGCAATATTGTGGGTGAAGGATGAATGTGTAGTTTGTTTTTGAAGTTTATTTTTGATACATGTAATTATATTTATCTGGATCGGTTATGACCAGTATCAGTCTGACCGGCCTCGCCATATACATTGTTGGAATTTAATTGTCCTAGCATTGCATTGCTCTGCATGTACACAATTTCTTTTAAAAAATTAAACAGTTAAAGTGTTCATCTATATGGCTACACATAACGTACACACGTGATTCAAAATAAACAACACGGAAAACGGTAAAGAATTCAGTCATTGAGTCTACATTTTATAGAACTTGTACAAAAAAAACCCATTGCGGGTCTGAATGTTTGTTGATATGTCAATCTATCAATATACAGTTTGTTAATTATTTTCGATTGCTAAGGCTACAGCGTATTTGATGAACATTGAACAACATTTTTTCCATGCCACTTTTTTCCATGGAAGATAGCGAATGTATACAAGTATAAAGCATTTTATAATTCACTGAATTACCTCTTTAGAATTGTGTATGGAATAAATAATTTATAAGTTACTGCTGAAGGTTGTTTGGTATTTTCGTTTGTAGATGTTTTGCAAGTAAAAAACCTGAAACGCGGGGCAAGTCATAATTAATATCCTTAATAACCGTAACTTAAAACTAGCAGCTTTGGATTCAACTATTATCGTATAAGAATATTAAGTTCACTTTTTAAAATCATCTCCACGATGATAATTTTATTATATCCATCGCAAATCAGTATTTTTTTTTTGCTTTAAAAGAATTGTTCTATCGGGAGCAATCCCGCGTTCGTTTAAATTGCCAGCGTACATTTGTCATGTCAGTAATACACATTGTGCTTTATAAGACGGCCGTGTATACGTATTGTAGAAAAGTTGAGTTTAATTACCATGCATTGGAACCATTTTATTAACACATCTCCCAGTACAGAAACAATTCAAAATTTCTCTGTTACAGTTACACAGTGGGGCGTTAGACGTGTACGTCCAGCTCTACAAGCACATGCACTATCGTCTAGGCGACGGCCTGAATACAGCTAGCGACTCTCCTATCGATCGGTTACCTGAGTCTCGTAATGCATCTAAATATAGACAGGGGCTCAGTTATGAAACAAACAACAAAAATAAGGTCAAAGAGGTTCATCTATATGAAATGAAATTGTAAATATGAATAAAAACATTTGGGAATTTTATGTGGAATTATTTTTGCGCACTACATGTATCCGTTAGTGCATTACAAGAAGCCCTTTCATAACCTCATAAACGTGCGCACCCCCACAAAAATGGACCAAACTGACAACAATTGTTTCTGCAAATACTGACTATAAATTACGAAAACATTAAATTGAATACTATAGAAGGATTCAAAATTAATTTCTTTACAACTTTGCTTCAATAATGCATTAGAAATTTTTATTCCTTTTTAAGTTATTGACAAGAAACTTTGGACGCCTCTAACTCCCTAATTATAAGGGCCAGCCCTTTTTTCGGCATACCGAATGAAAGGTCTGAGTAAGACAAAGAACTTTTAAAATACATGTTATAACAAATTTTTATCAGGTAGAAAACTAACACGGAAAATACACGAATTTTTTTGATTTTTTTTCTTACCTTTATTTCAACATATATACCACCCCTTTTATTTGCATTTAAATAATAAATAAAATATATCTCGCACAAATCCAATGTATTAGCTTCCAAACGAGCCCATCTTTGAGACTCTGCCAGTCATCGTTAAAGCTTAACCCCCTGGACAAAAGAAGTCGTTAAATTTTACTAAAAGGGGAATAACTCAAAACTGGATAGGGATTTTCCTCAATTAAAATATGCAACGACAACATCACGCGGCATGTTATCAGTCCTGAAAATTTCAAAACAATCGGTGAACAAACGAGCGAGATATTAAGGATCAAAGTTGGCGTCTAGAAGAAAAAAAAAATAATAAGAAATTTGAAATTTTTTCAGAATAATAGTAAGGTTTTCCGCTCCCAGCGGAAAACCTTAATAAGCACACTCCACATGAAGAAAAGTGACCCCGGTAGAATAATGACCCCCTTGTAGATTAAAGTTTTTCAGTATATTAATTTATTATTTGTGAAATAGTCTTTACACTTTTGTAATTTTTACTGCTGCAGTTTACAGAAAGTAACAGAAATTATAATTCATATTCAAATAAACTTAAAGTGAAAGAAGGGGTATATCTAAGAAAATAAAAATCCTTCCGTTATAACAAGGTATTGAGGTATTGCATCGGGGTATGGTTGTCATCTTAACAATTACATTTACATATATCTATGGTGTTCCGATAGGGCCACTTCGACCTAAGTTGCAAGGGCGATAGTGCGAAGGCGAAGGAGCAAAAGTGCGAAGATGCGTCGACGAAGCGCAAAGATGCATAAAGTGCGAAGGTGCGAAGGCGAAGGAGCGATACTACTATCGCTCCTTCCCAACTTTGCACTCTGGCCTTCGCATCTTCGCACTTTCGCCCTCGCCTTTTTTATTGCATTCAGCAAGTCTCGGTCGATTACATAGAATTTAATACAGGCACCGCACTCGCCAATGTTTTCCGATTAATCCATGCTATTATTGGTACGCATGCGCTAGGCCATCGCGCTTACTATGAATGTTTATAAATATTTTAATGTGTACATGTAACATATATGTTTACCAGTGCTGGCTATGCCTAATCATTATATACTCCACATAAAATGTAATGTCCGCCATAATGTATACATATGCACTTCCAGACTCCTGTCACTTACCAGCCGTCTGATTACCGTGGACCAAACACAATAACATTCTAATTTCATTATGCGACACTCCTTGCTCATGCATGGATCTAAAGGGGGAGAGGGGGTCCGCCCCACCGGAAAATTCAATAATAATAATTTTACGCAGTAAAAGAGAGGGAGTCCTGACCCTATCCCCCTGGATAATTTAATTTTATTAATTTTATTTTTAAAAAATCTAATAATATGCTTTGGAACCCTTTAAACGATGGAGAGCTCCGCAATTATAAAACATAGGTAATTACAGATTACAAAGCTCACCGAGACTAGGCATCACCTTTCTGAAACCACCTTTATCATCTTATTTGAAAACCATCCTTTATGATCTTGGATATTCATGGATTCTGTTTTGACACAAAATCGTATATCATCTTTAAAAAAATAGTCTTTTTCCATAAAGATATATACATGTATCATTCTTCGATTGACAATTCATTCACCAATGAATATTGCTTATATCATAACAACAATTATTCTTTCATGATTATTGGTCGTTCATTATCACACATATCCTCATTGTGTATGAATTTTTCTTAATTTGCGTCATTTCCCGCCGTATGTCGACGAGAGAAGTAACGTAACTGTTAACTATCATGCAATTTGTGGCAATGTCAGAATGTTTTGCGTGTCCCTGCTACGGATATGAAAAACTGTATACAGCGACATATTTACAAGTTTGGTATTTATAACTTCAAAATCAGTTGAACAGAGTGAAAAATTAAGTAACTTCAAAGTCATTTCTTGGATACGGGGTAACCAATTTCTATTCATGTTTACGGGGGGGGGGGGGGGGGGGGGGTCATTTTTCTATGGGGGTCATTTTTCTTCATGTTTAACATGAAGAAAAATAACCCCTGGGTCTTTTTTCTTCAGAAAAATCCAATTATTCTTCAGCTAGGGGGGTCATTATTCTACGTAGAAAAATGACCCCCGGTCATTATTCTACGGGGGTCAGTATTCTTCATTACACCGGAGCCATAAGAGCCGCGCTGAATGAGCCGAGCCTGTAGATTAGAGCCAGCGCATGGTTGTGCATACTTGATTATACGACAAGCAGTCGATTTATTTCAGAAAGATAACTGAGGGTTCCTATCTTCTTTCATATTTAATTACCAATAGGGTTGCACGCTGCATATTAAAATAATTAAATAGACAAACATGCGGTCGTGATTATTTAAAGTGAAAAACCAATTCTTGTGTTCGCGTGTCTGTTGTAAACGGTTTATTTTAAAAGTCATGCTCTTAAAATTATAGTTATCTGCTGAATATTGTAAATTACCACGGGAATTCTAATCTTAGGCAGAATTATTGAGAATGCTAAAATTCAAGGTAGCACATATTAGCACATGAATTGTGCTGTTAGGATACGACCATTACTGATAAATAATGTCATTATCTGATCCATATGTCTTTAATTTAACATATATAAGTTATACTCAAGACAAACATTCCTTAATTATAAATGGTTTACATTTTCTAAACTTTTTAATTTCCACTCAAGTAAAGGAAACACCGGCACATTTTAAATCGACTGACCTCAATCGATATTTAATTACAGTAATTGCATTTCAACTTTTCCGTGACTGGATATTCAATGTATCAAAATATCAGAAATAAATCATTCTTAACATTTTTTTTTTTTACAAAATAACATTTTGACGTTACTATAACAAAATTGTCATTAGAATTGCTATGGGTGTATATACGGTCTGCTTGGGTTCGCCTAGCGCACTAATTTATGAAGGAGACCCCCTGTTTATTATAGCGTACTGTTTATAATAGCACACTTGACATACTTCAAATACATATACATACATACATATAATCATATATTTACATCTCCAAGGTATTATTCCCTCTATTTCTTACGGAAACTTATAGTTAATTCGTAGCTCTATAAAACATCCAGACTGAAATCTACACGCCCCATTTATCGATTGGTCGAAATCTACAGCGGCTGAAACTGACAAGAAAATGACAGGACAGATATCGACACGCCCTGTTTCTCGATTGGTCCAAACCTATAGCGACCTAGGAAAAATCATGGACTGCACGATATAATCATGACGATGTCAGACACAAAGTTTCACAGGAGACGATTTGGCTGTTTCTTTTAGCTAACTTACTTACGTACATCAAGTAATTTAGTGAATTTTACTTACTTTTCCTAAATATTTTAGTTTAAATATCAGTAACGATAGTAAAGAAAACGCGTGCATTTGTTTACATGATGAAATGGACGATGTCAATCGAATTTCTCATTACATGTTTGGTGAAACATTGAACGTTTCAAAATTTTCAATTGCAAATTTTATGAGCGGCGATGCAAAGGGAGACAACTTGTCTGCATTCGCTGGCCTGCACAAACTCTCCGTTCTATCTTCATGAACAAATTGCGTTCTGTTTGTTCAGCTGTAAGTAAACAATTTCCCACATAAATTTTGCAACAACACAGGAAGAATTGAACAGAATCGGGGGGGGGGGGGGGGTACACTGACCTTTGGAAGAATTTAATTCATTAAAATATTTATTAAAATCAAAGATGAAATAAACATTACTCTTAACATTTTTACAAAAAAAGTAGCCATTACCCACCCAACCTTATTTTCGCTGTGGAGTGGCCTGGTCAACAAACGATTTGGTTATATTTGCTAAATTGCTTCGTAAGTATTGAGAGATCCATGGTATCCTATTAAAAAATGATTGCTCAATAAAACCTTATTCCCTAATCCAAGATAAAAGCTCTAAAATCAAGTTCACTGCTCAAAGAGAAACACAGTGAAAAGGGCCTTTGGGGTTATCAAGAGCAGATAAAAGTTTAATTTTGTCCTTATATTAACATAAATTAATTAAAATTTCTCATTCAACCTTTATCCTCTTCAAATAATTTTAAATTATCCCATGTGAATTCATTTTAAATTCACTTTACCTTTAACTTTTAATTCAAAAGATGTTTGAATAAGACATTACGACGTCTTCAGTTCACCGCCCATAAATGCATCAAAATCATAAAATATGCCCAATACTCCACAATATGGAAATCAATGAAGAACGTTCTTTTGAAGCAGCAGACGAGCCCATCCAGGTTATGCAGCACCTTAATGAATACCAATAATTTTTTTCATTACCTCAACTCATCTAAAAGTAACATTTTACCCAAGTATTCTTCAATAACGAATATATGTAAAGTAACTGATGAAATGAAATTAAAAAAAACTACATCAAAGGTTATGTGAAAAGAAATCTATGAACTAATATTTATCCCAGAAAAAAGTTTAAATGAAGAGGAAGGCTGCGCTGAGTGTACAGACTTCAATGCGATGACCTCCAACGCTGCTTTTGTCTTCTTCCCTCGTCTGTGAAAATTATGTTTCTAATCTTATTTCAAATGTGAAATATAGAGCGCAACTTTGAACAGTCACCTATTATCAAGAACAAAACAAAGAATTCGATTTTTAGTTCTGCCACTTGCATGAATACAACCGCTGATTTGCCTCCTCCGTTATTCTTTGAAAATACAAGCTTACTAAGAGCAAATTGCTATCGAATCTCTTACGCCCCTTTGAAAAGAAAATTAGCCATAGGACTCACCGGAAACAATAAACAATAGAAAACTGACTGTGTCAACTTGTTAGATAAAGTCTGGCAGGCTCAGATAAACACCTCGTATGTATTAGGACTCCTTTCTACAATGATCCATTCAAAAGCTGTATGATGATACATTAAAAAAAATGTGCTACTGTCATTTCTCAACAAAATGCGAGGAATTAGTATCCGCGTTCAATCGCGAGAAGCACAACTCGTGGATTTTAAAATTTTGGTTTTTATTTTTTGTTTTTTTTTATTTGTAAACTATTAGCAATTATGAAAAAAATTCGGATTTCACGATTTTATATTCTCGCGAAAAGATGTGAAACCGTTGAATCACAAAATTAAGTACTGGCGTATAAAAATGAATCTACAGTATATGCTACACATTGTGTTGCAATCTTGGGCAATGTATGGAAAATCCGGGTTTCGACAATTTACCTTCAAAGAAACTGTTCAAAAACCTAATGTCGTTTTGAAATATTTAAAAAGTAATTAGAAAGAGATAAAAGTTATGTTGTTAACGCATCTACTCAAGTTTAATTAAAATCAATCATTGTTATTGAAAACCTGTTAAAACAACTCGTAGTATTTATTGATTTTTGTACGATTTTAATCAGTTTAAATCTTCGACGAACAGTAATGTATTATTCATTGTTAATAAGTTTAGGACGATTGACCCAATTCACCTCGACAATTATGGTTTTCATGGAAATTGTATACCAGTTAGCAAGTTCAATTGTTTCATTTCAATTGCTGTTCAAATTACATAACACGCAGTTCTTTCAATGTCGTTTTGAAATATCTAAAAAAAGTAATTTAAAAGAGAATATTAAACTTCTATTGAATGAAATGTATGTTCTTAACGCATCGACTCCGGTTAAATAAAAATTAGAAAATTGTCATTGGAAGAAAAAATATTAAAACAACTAGTCGTATTTTTTTATTTTTGTAAAATTTTAATAAGAGTTAGTATCAAAAAAGAACATAAAAATCGAATTTGAAAGTCATAAGATAGTATTGATTTAATATTATGTAAAATATTGTCATGCTATCGGCTTCATTTTTACGGTGGTATATGCCAAAGTGCTTTATTTTTCTTCAATTTCTCATGAAAGTACTGTATTATCTGATAAATCTGGGAAATTATTTTACGATTTTAAAATAAAAAGTATATATTATTTATTTACTGGTTTAAAATCCGTTGACTTATATATATAAGTAATAATAAAAACAAAAACCAAAAGCTAATATAAAAGCTCACTACAATACAGGGATATCCTCGAAAGAAATTTTGGCCATCTTAAATAATGTTGTAAAACGTAGTTTAGCATGTTTACTTAAAGAAGGACAGCCAAGTCTTGCACTATCAGAAGATTACGTCTTAAGCGAAGTTTAATCGAGTTTAATTGATGTTGACGTTACATTGAAATATCGATGAACATGTATGTAACGATCACACCTTTAAGGTGCGCGATATATCTGCGCAGAGCGAATTGGGTCCTTTGTCCTTAGCGAGTTGAAAATCTCCTTGAAAATGAAATTAAGTATCCTTTGAACTTCTAAAGGGATTAGGGAGTTTGGGAGTCAATTCTTTATGGAAAGGAATTCTTAGTAGTAAATCGAATTACAAGTAATAGCTTTCCAAAACGCTTGCCTGACTAAACAAATTTATTCAATGGAAGCATGCATCTTTTAAGAAATGAATTTTAATTTTAAATTCTAGTGCATGTACATGTACATGTAATATACATAATCGCTTGAAATTAAATTATATATAATTTCATTAAATGTCTAACCATAGGAAATAGGAGGGGATATTCAAGCACGTATTGTTTTAGAAAGTGTCTGGGGCAGCTTTATCCAAAACATCTTGACAAGCAATTAATAAAAGGGCGAATTATCAAAATCATGAAAAAAATCCTAATTGTAACTTCGATTCAATTAGATTCCTTATTTTCAGTTTCATTTATTACATGCTCCGACAATTTTCATTTATTAAATATGTAAAGTTAAGAAATGTGTCTGCTGCAAAAAAGGGAGAAGCAGACCCCACTCCCCACCCTCGTTTTTACGTGCCTGCGATGTGTACACACGGTGTGCTGGAGTATTCTTCTGTGGTCCCATTTGGACTCGGCCACTAATCGACGCGCAAAAACTATAAATGAGACATTTTGGCGCGAAGTCCTGCTTTACCATTCACGCAACGGCTGAGATCTCGATCCGATGGTTTGAATGAACTCATCTATTGGCATTAATTGATCCATGGGGGGGGGGATGAATTTTTTGACATTTGTTTTGTAACAACTACATATATTTTACTTTGGATCGAATGTTTTGGAAGAAATCTATCGAATTAACACACACACTTGACTAGCGATTGTTTAATGTAGTATTGATATACATTTAGTAAGACACGCGGGTTTTGTGCCCCTTTCAAGATGAATGAAATCGCCCAATCGATCGAAAATCGGGTCACACCCCGCTTTGGCGATTTAGTTCCTCCAGTAAACATTCAAGCTATATGAATATATATATTTGTTTTAATCCAAACTGACGATTCTTTGGTAACGATGACAATCCAACACCAATTATTACTTACATTGTACCGTAATAAACAATTTGTAACACCTTGTTTCGATCACACCCCCCCCCCCCCCTTTCCACCGTTCAACTACATGTATGGCTAATCTATTTTTAAATCAGGATTACACACGTGCATGGTGAACATCCCTTTTACTTGAAAACTCTTACTCACTGATGTTATTACATCTTATATAACATTCTTATCAATTGTGAATGTAAATGCTGACACATTAAACATGCATCTGTTAATCTTTTTTGTGAAAAATCTTGATATTACTTGCTCCCATTGTCTGCGCTGTTTCGGAGAATGCAACTTTTAAACCTTAGATATGCCTGACGTCATGACGTCAGGCAATAAGCAACGACAAAGCAAGCAATGATAACGAGAATACTTATTGATTTGTATCAGACTTGAACGTTGAATGCACTTACTGTGAATATATGTAAATTGAAATTGCGAAATCGCGCACATCGGTTATATAGCTAAACGAAGACTTACTTTTAATTATATTGGGAGTTAACAACGTCAATATACGTTCCGGAAACATGATGACATTACATATCAATTCAATTTCAATTTTCTTGTGGATGCAAACAGTCTTGATTACATCCGAAATTATTGCAAACCTCTATACACAGCAACCGCGCTATACTGGTAAATTTCTTACATCCGTCAACAAAAAAGAATTCAAAGCAGAATCAGTTGTGGCCTGTTTAGCTTTCTGCGGACCTTTGTGTACATGTTTTGGATATCAACAGTCAACAAAGAGATGTCGTGTTTTTGATTTTTGTCTGGATCGGGATGTGTCTTTCACCGAGGGTGGATGGGTCTATTATACATCACCAAGCGGTGAGCTTTTTCATATATATTATGTACGATGTTTTTTAATTTATATTGTTGATGTATTAGACTGTTATTGATGTGAATTTGATGTATTTGAGATAATTGAGTGAAATAAATGCGATCCATGTTTCAGAATATTATATTTTTTTGAAAGTAAAAAACTGGAAAGTTACATGCATTTTTTTTCTATTACAGCGTATTATTATATATGTTTATAAGAATGTGAATATAATATCGATATATGAATTACATATATAATGTAATTTACATGGAATCTAAAAAAATTATCCCCGAAACAAATTGATTTAACATGTCATCCGAATAAAGCGGGGAGTGCCCCACTCTAACAACGTACCTTAGGATGAACATTTTACGGAATTTTGCTTTAAACTTTACCTTTAAATTAGTAAATATACAGCCGGCATATAACTTTTAATTCATTTTCACTATTCCTCTCACACTTTTATGTGTGAAAACATGGGAAATGATCTATATTCTAAAACTGATATAAAGAGATCTACAATGACCTTCACATTGCTTCACTTTCACTTGGTTTAAAAGCACTGCATACCTTCAATCCAAAAGCTGTTTTACGTAAAGCAATAGCCAATAGGGCTCTTTGGAGAGTATGTGTGCTCATGGTAAAATGATTTTTTATTCAGTCTGATATGATCTTGACTCTTTACCTACATGTACATACTTAATTCAAGGTCTCTATATATCATTTGACAAAAGACACCCATGGTAGAAGTGTTTGCCAAATTTGGCAACAATGGGGAAATATGCTCCGGACAAGGAGTTTCTATAAAGTACTGCTATGATCATCACATTTGTCCTTGAAGCTTGTTTTAAAGTCAGTTCACACCATTAACCCAAAAGCTCTGTTCTCAAAAAGTATGAACGAAATAAGGCTAAGTGGATATATGTCCTCTAAAAAGGGTTTTCTGAGAGGTCCAAAATAATGTTGACCCTAAACCTACAAAGATTTGACAGTAGTACACTGCGAGTGAGATTTTAGCCAGATTTGAACAAAGGGAGACAAGACTTGCTCAAGACAATGATTTTTCTTATCAAGGATCTTACACCTACATGTAGAAACATGCATATATTTCAAGGTCACTGCATATCTGTTATCTATGCTCAGACTGAAGATTATAGGGCGCCCGCAGAAAATTCGATATTCCGTCGACAATTTGCCCAGTGGAGACTCTATTTGGCGTTTTCGTCCATGAAAGTCTGTCAAGCATCATTAAAATAGATTGACGGAATTAAACCGGTGTTAAAATAAATTTTGATATCTCAAGATTTCTTGTTTATTAGGAGGTGGCCAGCTTTTTAAAATATTTCAATATAGCTAATATCACTGACAAAATATGTTATATATTTTCATTCTAAATTCGATTAGAGTATCCGATCTATAACAGTTTCAGAATCAATGAATCCGGATGCATTACAGATATATTTTGGCTTCAAACTAAGTAAAATTAGACATAATTCTCATGTTTAGGTGCATGCATCAGTATGTCAGATCAGAATGTGTTCCGATAAATGAATTTTTTCATTTACTTATTAATTTTTGCTTAGGTAATACAAATTTTGAAACCTCTTGGTAAATCATTTTCTTTTCCAAAATGCGATCAAATGAATATCAGAATATGTTATATATGATGGATATTTAGGTTAAAAAAGTAAGTTCTAATATGGATCTGATACCTTATAAGAGATCCGATTGACAATTACATAGAAATAGTTGATTTTTAACATGAGCTTTATTTGTCGACTGTTTTAATACACGAACGCTATTGATTTCTAACTTGTACTTGCTACATGAATATACCTGTATTTTAAAAATGCACACTTTTGTTAAACACTGGCCTTTTCTCTGTTCACATCCTATCAATTATTAATATGTATTGATGATAACATAATTGATGAAAAACCTTACATAGTGATATTTTTCAGACATCTTAGTGGTAAAAAAAATCGCGAAAAATGGATCAACTGATTTTTTTTTTTGGAGAATGTGCAAATTATATCGATGTAAAGGAAAATTATTTCAGAAAGTATAAAATTAAACAGACTACGAAAACTGGCATCTTTCATAAACACCATCAGACAATGATCAATTTTTTAAAAAAATTTCTAATTGGGAATATAGAATGGTGTCTTTATCTTAACATATTTATAATTAAAAGAAAAACAATCTCTGAAAGCCTTGTTTCGATTTTTATTAATTCATTAAGAACTTTTGATAACAAAAATGAAGGTATAATGTGCATTTTCTTATCAAATGCAAAACACCTATCCTTTTTCATCTTTTATAAAGTTTATGATTTTGGTTCATTCATTAGAATGTGATGAAGGTTGGGTAACGTATGGTGGACATGACTACATGATGAATACGACACGGGTTTCTCAACCAGAAGCGATGGTACGTCTTACACTTACATGGTCGATTTAACTGAAAGTAAAATAAGGGCAAAGTGTATATAGGAAAATAGATAAAAGATATAATCATTAATCATATAAGACGGTCAGAGACCCGATATACAAACTTAAAGACATCTCTCAGAGGTAGAATGAGAAAAAAGGAGAAATAGAGAGAATTTGTTAAAAAAACACACTTTGTAAATGTTTCAAGGAATGAAGTCAATATTTATTAGTTTTATACGATATAAAATGGTCTGGGGCAGTTTACGTTTTATAAACCATTTTATATCGTATAAAACTAATAAATATTTAATTTATTCTTTCTAATTTAAATTTTTGTGTATATTTATTGTTGATAAAAACAGTCGTTTTATCTTTAAAATGACATTAAATTGTTCAAAATTCAAACGTAACGTCAGGCGGATTGATACATTTTTGACTTTGGTTTTACTATGACGTAGGCAACATTTTTTATACGATATAAAATAGCTTTTTAGCCAATCAAAAAGCGTTTTACAACCAGAATTAGATTATTAAAAATTGAATATTGTTTGATGTACGCAATTGTTCTCCTGATCCAAACAAATCGATATAATTCGGGAAAAAATCAAACAAATAAGTAAAATGTAGACATTAACCAGTGCAAACCTAAATATTGATATATTTAATGGAAAAAAGCATTAAATGATAATTCATTTCATAAAATTCATAAAATGAATTATCATTTAATGAAAAAATGACTTTTTCAGAGAATATGTCAACAGTGCGGAGCCTACTTGGTTGAAATGAACGATGCAGATGAAAATAACTGGATTAAACAAACAATTTTAAAGGATATATGTACGTTGAATGAAAACTATCTATCTATCTTTGCGACAAAAAATAAAATATTGTTGATAGTTGTGATTGGTGATTAATAAAGTTTTAAAAAAGGTCATTTTTTCTATTTCTGTCACAAACTAGTTAAAATATGACTAATGAAACATTTTGATCTTGCAAATAAATATTTAACATACAAAGTTCTATTGACAGAATGAAATGCATTAACAAAGGATAAATATCATATACAAAAAACAAACAAAAGTAGAAGCAATTTAAAAAAGAAAGAAAGGTCATTGGGTCAACTGGACGAGAAAATCTTCTAATGACTTGAACAGCTGATGTTTGAATTTCAATCATCTTTAAGTCACATTTTAGTAGACTTAGGCATGCTATGCAAATATTAAAGGGGCAACCAAAATTTGAGTGTCATTTGTTTAGATATAAACGAGTTAAAGAGTTTATAATTTTTCCCTATGTAAACAAAGCTTTTGTTTACATTTTGAATGTTGAAGTGAAAATTCCAGTTTTACACCTCAACTGAATGTGTTAACCGTGAGGAAGTTCATTTATGATTAAAATTAATAAGAAGATAGACAAATCAGCTTGAAAAAGATTTTTACTAGTATATTGAACCCATGTAAACAAAAACAGGGCATGAGTCTTGTTTACATGACGAAGAATTGTATGCCCTGTATCTTGATTAAAACTCATCAACTAACACCCAAATTTTATTTGTTAATAAGAAATGCATTTTTAAAGCATTGTAAATAAAAAAAAACCAGAAAAATAAAATTTGATCTAAATCGTGACCATGCCCCTTTAAAAGTAGGAAACGAAAGTAACGACAAGCATTAACTATATGTTGATATTGGTAAAATGAGAACGATTTAAATGGTTGATATGTTTTTCCTCTCTAATAGTTTAACCTTTGTTCTTACCTTTAGATTGCACAGACAAATATGACTGTACGACATGGACCGGTGGAAACGATATTCAGACAGAGGGAGATTTTATCTGGGGAGCATCAAACACACCCTTTAGTTACACAAATTGGGACAGCATTAACCCAGACAATAGTTATGATTTAAGCAAGCCCATTGACTGTGTCGATATGTTTTATGATGGCCAATGGAACGATCGACCTTGTGATTTCCAAGCAAGTTTTATTTGCGAAAGATAAATTTTTTCATAGTCACTAGATAAGTGTGGTTTTTTCCCCAAAGTTCGATCCTGAACTGTCCCTTTGTTTGGTAAAAAAGCAAACGATCCCCTTTTTCAACATTTTGTTCGTGTACTGTTTTTGTGATCGTAAATGAATTGATTTTTTGGTAGTTTATGCACAATTGCTTATAATCAGATATTCTAATAACTGTCCTAATATCACAATTGCAACTTTAGCTGAAACAAAACATTAACCTGTTTTTACATGGATATGAAGTTTATTTGGTTCGAAGAAATGTATAAACTACAGTTTATAAATAGTGTTTTTGGTCCGATCTTTACATAATATCCAACAACTTGACTATTACATTTAAAGGTATGAAGTCTGAAAATTACACAAATTCAATAAGATGTGGTTATTTTGTAGTGTGTATGTTGGTGTTTTATGTTTAGTGGGAAAAGAGGAGAAAGGGGGGGGGGGGGGGTCAAGTTTGACTCGCTAACATTTAAAGCTAACAAGTAAAACTCAAATGTACATCAATTTCAAATAGTTTTCAATATGAAAAATAATCAATTAAAATATTGTTTTTTAATTTACAATATATATTCTTGTGCTTTCGTATAATTTTGTTCCATGGATTGCTTATAATATAAATTTACACCTTAAGCTTTAATATACATGCATACTTCTACAATGATAAGGACTCCTATCCTTTTAAAAGCCATATGTTTGAAGCTCGTATCCGAGATTTGACAAAATAAGGGCTTTTGTCTTGACAAGAATCATATGTTTCAAAGCAGCTATCCGAGAAAATAAAATTACCCAAGACATAAAAATATGAATTATGAAAACATACATTCTGCTGCGTGTTGAGGATTATAAACTGGTAATGCACTCTGTCGTAAGATATCCTAGATTTATTTTTTGTCTAATAAATATTGATAAACGCAACACATACATGTATGCTATAAAGTTCATTAATTTATCTTTAACTGGATATTTTCGGCTGTGTGAACATTTAGCGATTTAGAGACTACAATTTGTCGGCTTGGAGCGCATTTCTCACTAAAAGTATATAGTTTCATTTTGAATTTACCGGATTGTAGTAAACACAAAATTTACAACATGACGACTTGTAAATTTCTAATTTACTACCACCCGGTTGATTAAAAATTTACAGCATTACAATTGTTTAACGAATTATATGAGGATGATATCATTACAACCACCGTGCGCTCGTTGTTATGACCGGGAAAAAATAAATTCTTGTCTTACTAGGTATATGTGCGTATGTAAAGGCAACTATGTGTATAATAATCCTCGATATTACGGTCACCTTAAAATAATGTCAATATGAAGTGAATGTGTTTACAATGATATTATATTTTTACTTTGAAATCGAGTCGGTCTTTGAGCTGTCTTGCCATGGCATAACGTGAAAGTTGAAAATAGATCATTTTTTTCACTTCAACAAAAGTGTAACAATACCCCGAATTTCATTTGTGTATATATGATATGTAATATGTCACTTATAAGTACTGGAGAGTTACATCTTTAGTGAAAATATTTTGTTTGTTCAAGCAGTCGCTTAATGTTTCCTTGAAGAAAACCTGCCTCAAAACAAGCCGTTTTATGCTACAATTGCGAAAATATCGGGAAAAGGTAATATTTATAATGTCATATTTTAAAATTGTGGGCATTAAAACCAAAATGTAAATTATGAAAAAAATGCAAATGTATATTTGTTAAAAAAACAAAGAATTACAGTTAAATGACAATGATTATTTAAAGCCCCCGGAAAAAAAAACCACTGCGAGATGAAGACTAGTGATCAGTAGTCTGATCTAAAGAAAAAAATCGGAGTTGGCATGTCATAAGTCAACTTAAAAAGAAGAAATATGCAGCTTATTAGTATTAATATATAGGAAACGATTTGGCTGACCTCTGTAAACAATAAATATAGAAAGAAAGCTATATATGTTTGCAAAACACCTGTGACCCTCCCTTGAAGACCATTGTGATAAAAATGAACGAACACTGCAAATACTTGTAATACGAATTTTTTCAGTCAAAGGGGGCAAACATCTGTTTAAAAATCGGTCGATTGCACCAAAAATCAAACAACATCAAGCCTGGCCTCGATTTTAATTGAAATCTGCGCACTTAATTACATTTTAGTAGCAAAAGATAATCTGATACACGTTTGATTTCCTGACCATTAGGCGGGACAGATTACCAGTGAAGAACTTCCTTAAGGCCAATTTCAGTAATTTATCCTGGTTATTTATGTACAACTCCTGTGTTTAATAAGTTTGCATTTTTTCTAGGTTGTATTTAATTATGTGCTATTTGTATTCTTGAGTAAACTAAATAGTTAAGAGAAAGTATTAAACCGGTCATACTTCCTTCAAATTTTACCGACAAATTGCAATCCATGGACGGATCAATCTAGAAAAATCGAACTATTCCACGAAAAAGTAATTTCAGGAGTTGTATACGAATTTGATATTAGATCAGCGTTCTGATGTAACATTGACTATTAAACCGTTTCTCCTGTTTTAATCAGTAAAAAAAGTCCCTTAATTTAAAATGACTTGTATAACTGTGTATGAGCATTTTCAAGAACACATTAAATAATTGCAACAATCGATTTTAAAGAAGCTATAATGTTCAATGTGCTTAAAGATTGATTTGGGTTTATATCTCTGGTTTTCTTTTAATTTCCCCGTGACTTGCAAAGCTTTTACAAGGGGTATATATTTGATATTTAATACAGTATAAAAAATTGTTTTCATTCCACCGCTTCAAGTTTCAAGTTTTTAGATTTAAGCTATGTAGGATTTTCAAAAAATATTTGTTAGTTTTTAAGTCTTGTGATCTAGTGTCATGTGAAGAAAAATTGAATTTTGAGATAGGGTTGTAGTTCTTTGGAGAGAGAGAGAGAGAGAGAGAGAGAGAGAGAGAGAGAGAGAGAGAGAGAGAGAGAGAGAGAGTTCTCTCCTTTTAGGTATTTGGGTAAACTCAAGACGAACATATGATTTAAAACGACGATGTTACCTATATTAACGTGCATAAGTGAAGGGCTTTTTCTATCTGAAATAAAGGTATATGAAATAAAGATAACATCATAATTTAAGGAATTTGTAACTCGTCGAGAACTATTAAATGAACACATGATATTCCAGATCAGTAGCCAGACACAGATAATAAATTACAAATTTTTATCTATGTAAAAAAGACAATCTAAACGGTTTTATCCTGTTATTTTCAACGGCAAGGTGCATGCCCTAATGCCATAAAAATATATATATTCCTGCACCAAAACCTTTCATAAGTTAGCCCGCGATCTGACTAATTAATTATAGTGTATACCTGGTACATGTATATTAGGACCAACAGTTACATTTTTTGTCTTACCTTACTGATAAAGTCAATATTGTGGTGTGTTATCGGTAATTTCTATTTTTCAAATTCGGAAGCAGTTTGGAGGTAAATTATGCCAGTGTTGCTATAGAAATTTAAAAACATGAGAAAAAGAAATTGACATAAATTGATAAAAATTAAAACCAATTAATTTTTTTTTCAGAGCTTTTCTGAATAAAAAAAAAAACAAACAAATAATGAGCAAACTGATTTGATTGTTTTGTACTTTTGAATTTCCAGAGAGGAAAACAATATAATTTATAAATATCTCGATTACCTACATTCAACATATATTACATGGATTTTGGGGCGACATGCCATTATATTTGCCCTGGGTGACGGGGAAGCCCTTGAGTGTTTTGTCACCCGATGTCAAAGACAGAAGGCGACATAACACTCCAATGCTTTCCTGGCACCAAAAGACAACTTTTCCGGTATTGTCGCCAAAGAAGACATGTAATATATGTTATATAACATATAACAAATAAAAATCGGGTTATCAACGTATTTCTTCTTCTTTTTTTTTTTTATTAATTTTTAAGTGTATTTAATGGCATGTACTCAAATTAAGTCAATATGTAGTGTACAACATCTAGTTATACGGTGATTGATAATTAATCATAATGATAGTGTGCATTCACACTGTTGTTATGCAGAACTGGTTTGGCTAAATCTGTGCATGATGTTTTATTTTCCCTGATACAGGTTGAAATTTGTATCTTGTGTAATGTGTGACGACTGTTTCTATACTCTGTCCCGAGTTTTTGCTTTCACCACTTTTTGCTTGATATTTCAATAACAGTAAATACCTTTGTGCTCAAACTCCGTTCATCCACTAATATGAAAAATGTCCAGATTATCTGTTTTGAAACGCCCCCTTTACCGCTTCAGGTTTCAATACACATCCCAAAATTGAAAGTCTACGGAGATTTTGCATTGCATCAGCCATTAATAAGCCCGGATGATAACGTTAAAAAATTGCGCGATGTATTCCGAGTGTATTCCGAATGGAGAAAAGATGTAAACATTTCCCATTATAAATCTCATTAAGAAAATTGTTTTCATTTCTGTGAAATTTTATGAGTGAAAAGGGATAATTGTTCAATGAAGATATCTTGGATATATTCCCTTTCATCGATTTCAATTGTATTTCTTTCACAGGTATGTGTATTTTTATAAAAAATCATCAAAAATTGATAGTCTACGGAGATTTTGCATTGCAGCAGCCATTAATAAGCCCGGGTGATAACGTTAAAAAATTGCGCGATGTATTCCGAGTGTATTCCGAATGGAGAAAAGATGTAAACATTTCCCATTATAAATCTCATTAAGAAAATTGTTTTCATTCCTGTGAAATTTTATGAGTGAAAAGGGATAATTGTTCAATGAAGATATCTTGGATATATTCCCTTTCATCGATTTCAATTGTATTTCTTTCACAGGTATGTGTATTTTTATTAAAAATCATCAAAAATTGATGGAAGCAATAACTTGGGACAGACTATAGAAGCCTGTGATTTCAAGAAAATCCATATCTGTTTGAAGATAACATTATGTGAATCAGGCTTGGGGCGAATTACATTGTAAAGTAATGCATTACATTACCATTACTTCATGAATTTGGGCATTAAATTACCATTACCATTACTTGATTTTCTTGAAGTAATGCATTACATTACCATTACATGAGTAAAGTAATGCATTACCATTACCATTACTTTGTTTTAAAAAGTAAAGCTAGTAAAGAGTTTTTGCAAATGTTTCAAATATATAAAAGACTCTTAAACATATCTACAGGTTCATGCGCAGTATCAGGTTCAAATTCAATGACTATAGAAGAGTCATTCTTTATTTGCTCAATCTATAATCATCTTGTAGCATTATGAACAGCATATTACATAAGTGAAATGATATTTATAGACATTTGGCATGATACAATGTAGGGTACGAACTAGAGACACAGAATTACATGCATAACAAAAAACAATTTATGGAATAATCGTATGTTGCGGTTATCAAAAGCTAAATAGAGATATTTCCCCAGATTACTCAAATCTTTATAATTTTGGACACTTAATTGTAGTAATTCATAAACAGATGGTTTTTCCCAGTTATATTTCTTAAGATACTGTATTTGAATCGTATTTCTTTCTACTGAGGACACTTTAAGACAAAAGATTGCTGTTGCACTTTATGATCGAAGTTTCAAAGGTTTCATCTTTTAACTGCATCCTGTTAGTTTGAAAATCTTCCGAGCTATACTAAATAAATGTTTTACAGGAGCAGTCGCAGCTTGGACTGAAAAGTACTGTTTGACAATCTTTATCTTAGGATACATTAAGTGCAATAATAGAAAAAAACCCATAAATCTTGTATTTTATATCAGTCCAAACTAATGTACAGTGTACTTAATTTACAAGAGAGAGAGAGAGAGAGAGAGAGAGAGAGAGAGAGAGAGAGAGAGAGAGAATAAGTAAGTAAAATTATTTTCAAATGGGTTATAATATTGGAAGTGATATTAATTTTCATCATGGATGGACAGTGCATTCATTTTGCTTTTAAAGGTGCATGTCTGTCTCCTATTCTATTGGGACACAGCGAAGGGAAGGGGATTGGGGTGTTTAGCATAGATTGTTTTGATACAATAGATTATCCTGGGGGCATAGTGTGTTGTTGACACATTTCTTATTGAAGTGCAAACAAATTGGAGTAAATTGTTTTGATGATTAAAAACTCTTAATAACAACACTCTTAAAAATGTCATGAAATTGTGCTGTTCTATTTAGTAATATTAACAATTCAAAAATGAATTTTAAAAAACTTTTTTAATAATACAATTAAAACATTTTTATCTCAAGAATTATTTCTTTCTTCTTAAAAAATGAATTTAGTCAAATCCAATTTCAACTATTCATTTATTCATCACATTTTTTAAAGTGATCATGCATAAATAAGCATAGTAATGCAAAGTAATGCCATGTAATGCCAGCATTACATTATATTTTGGAAAGTAATGAATTACATTAGCATTACTTGTAATGCTAATTTTGTGGCATTACACATTACTAGCATTACATTGAAAACATGTAATGCATTGCAATGCATTACCATTACATTTAGCATTACCCCAAGCCTGATGTGAATATAGATGTACTACAGGAAAAAGAAATATCGAAGATAAACAATTTTTGGTTCAGTGTTTACCGTCAAACTGGGAATCAGCTCTATCGTCATCTTGAAGAGGTAACCTGACAGAAGAAGAGTTGCTACCTTTGTATTCAGCCGTAAAATTGAAAATAGTTGCTCTTTAAGAGAATTTGATGTGTCACTAATATATTTCATCGAATATTTTTCCCCTTACAAAAAATACACCCAATACAAGTATTCAAACTACATACATGTACCAAAAATAGAATATCCAAATAATGCCTTTGAAATCAAGATTTTTCTTATCGTCAACATAAGCCGAATAACTTCTTTACTTTCTGACTGATGGCAAGATATGGACATGATATGCTGGGCTTCAGATCCCGATCTAGTTCTGTGATAGAAGTTGCGTGCAGACAGTGGTATGTATATATTTTTCAAAGTCCAGCTTTTTTTGAGAAATTCTTTATTTTCCCAAAGAGTATTTTGTTGACATGATTTTATCATACTAAGTCATTTCCTTTACTTGGCCTCTGCAAAAGCAAAAGATCCTGATTCAGCTTATTAAAGTACAACAGAAAAGATCCTTCAGGACAAAAAATACTGCATTCTCCCTCCTTGACTGTTTTTCGTTATTTCTGTGGGGTTTTTTTGTCGCATGATCCCACGATGATCAGCTATTCTGATCACATTTTGTCCGTCGTCCGTCTGTCTGTCCGTCTGTAAACTTTTTACATTTTGAACTTCTTCTCTAAAACCGCTTATCCTTCAACCAAAGTTGGCACAAAGCATCCTTATGGGAGGGCAAATATAAATTGCAGAAATAAAAGTCCGATCTGTATTCAAAGCGGAGAAAAAACCTTGAAACTGTAGAAAAAGGGGGGTGCATTTTCAAAAATCTTCTTCTCAAGAACTAATTAGTTCAATTCAACGTAGTTTAGCATAAATTATCCTTATTGGAAGGAAAATATAAATTGCAAAAATTAGGTGCTAATTCTGATTCAAATCTGAGTTATTACGAAAATAATAATAAAGGAAAGGCGTGTTCCAATCAGTTTAATAGCTTCTGGCCCGGCATACGGTAAAATAGGTAGGCAAAACTTGGCCTGAGCAAAACAAAAGATTGGCAGGTATTAATCTGCCAATCTCATTAAAATTTCGGGATATTTGATGGACCAGTGTATTTGTATTCGCTGTAAATATTGCTGCAAAATAATGCGTATTTGGAATTGACGATTGCCGATCTGCCCCGGCTTTTATTTTGCCACGGCCCGGGTTTGCATACCCATTTTACCAAGACTCGTATTCCATACTTCTAAAACGAGGTTCTTTGTTTAAAGCAGCCATGACATTATACGAAAATGGGTCGATCTGACTATGATGAATTTGCTTGCTATGCAACCGTTCGCGTATAAGGAAAATTTTTGAAACATGCAAAATATATTGGTGCCGATTTTGTGAAGTAAAATAAAGGCTAAATATTTCAATGCGTTGAAAGTTTTCACAAATGACGTTGGTGTTAGCTTGTTCTGATTTTCGTTTCGTTTTCATTATTTATGCTTTGTAACCTGGGAACTATCGTCTGTATTTCGTGATTTTTACGTATCAAATCAAACAGAGACTACGGTAAATCAAACAGTTAACTGTTTACCTGCGCAAATTAAGCAAAATCTGATGTAGGGGTACTGAAATACAATTCATTCTATCGGTAATTCGGCATTATCTTTTGCGAAATGGTAGATTAATGCAATAGGTTTTGTTGAGATGCTCGGCATTTTCTCGAGTTTATTCAGTTTAAATAGAGTTTGAGATCGCTGACGGAAATATGTAGGTATATACATGTATATATATATGATTCATTTCGAAAAAATAAATTGTGTTCTTTATTTGTTATACATGTAGTGCATGTTTCTTGTGTTTAATTGTTACCCAACAATTTCTATTTACTAACCATATTTGAGTGTTAAGCTTCGAATTATAAGCAAGATACAGAGATTTGCTCACAATTCTATGTTTGTACACAGATCTTAAAAGCTAAAGATTAAAAAAGTAAAAAAAAAAGTCAATATTTATTACGAAAATTGTCAAAGTCTGTTCTTCCAGAAACCAACATATTGAATTGTAAACTTAACCTCTTTAGCTCACCTGAGGGCGGGGCCACAATGGGGGGGGGGGTCGAAGTTTAACATATGAATATAAAAAGTAAATCTTTAAAAATCTTCTTCTCAGAAACTAATCGGCCAGGAAAGCTGAGACTTGTGTGGAAGCATCCTCAGGTAGTGTAGATTCAAAGTTGTGAAAATCATGACCCCCGAAGGTAGGGTGGGGCCACACTGAGGGATCAAAGTTTTACATAGGAATATATACAGTAAATCTTTAAAAATCTTCTTCTCAGAAACTAATCCGCCGGCAAAGCTGGAACTTGTGTAGAAGCATCCTCAGGTAGTGTAGATTCAAGGTTGTGAAAATAATATCCCCTGGGGGTAGGTTGGGGCCACAATGGGGGGTCGAAGTTTAACATATGATTATATAGAGTAAATCTTTAAAAATCTTCTTCTCAGAAACCAGCCAGGAAAACTGAAACTTGTGTGGAAGCATCCACAGGTAGTGTATATTCAAATTTGTGAAAATCATGACCCCTGGGGGTAGGTTTGGGCCACAATGGGAGGTCCATGTTTTACATAGGAACAAACAGAGTAAATCTTTAAAAATCTTCTACTCAGAAACTAATCAGCCAGGAAAGCTGCAACTTGTGTGCAAGAATCCTCAGGTAGTGTAGATTCAAAGTTGTGAAAATAATGATCCCCAGGGGTAGGGTGGGGCCACAATGGGGGTGGGGGGGGGGCAAAGTTAAACAAAGGAATAAATAGGGTAAATCTTTAAAAAATCTTCTCAGAAACTAATCAGCCATATGATTCTTTATAATTGTTAAGACTTTGGCCCCAGGACAATTCTTTGGCTTCACGAGAAGGTTCAGAGTTTGATGTACGTTTATATCCCATATATAAACTATTGTTAGGGATCTTTTTGAGAACTGCAATACTCAACATATGATATGACTATAAAATCATCCTGTTAGAAAAGGGACTAATGATTATAAACATAAGAATATCCAGGGGGAAATGGATTTTATTTATATAGGATCTACATGTATTATTGTACATTGTCCAGATAGTTTGTATTATGACTCCATTGAGCTGATTTTATCATACCTATTGTTCCTCAGGTGAGCGATGTGGCCCATGGGCCTCTTGTTTCCATAGAATCATTAAGTGGCTTAGTTTTGAAAAAGTCCTGACTTCAGCTTTTTTCTATTCAGCCAGATTTAATATAAAATTGTCATATAGCCTTCATTCTTTTTAGATTTTAAATTGATGTTTTAATAATACTTTTAAACTCCTAGCCCGTCCAGGTTTTGAATAACAAGTCTGTGTATAGTGGTATAATGAGGATATGTATATAGATCGATTTATCTGAAAATGTGTTTTGTTTGATATCAAATTAATTTTTTTATCTAATTAGCTGCATTCATCAAAAAGGTAATGTTATCTCAACACCCGATCTCTTCACTAAAACATAGATGAAATAAATAAAAACAGCAGAGATGATGTGGAAAATATTATTAACTAAAATGTTTCCAAGAGAAAAACGTTATAATGGAAATAAATATTGTACATGTGTACAGACTTGAATGCGATGACCTCCAAAGCTGCTGTAATACTCTTCTGTAACTTGATCATCTCGCTCTACTTATGAACCGTCTTCTTAACTATAAGACACTTCTGTCATGTTTAAGGCATTTGTTTCTCTATCTTTTCTCCATCAAGGGATTCTCGTATGATAATATCAGATTTACGAATATTATTCGTTAATGTAAAAAAAAAGACCGTTTTAAACTTGATACTGTAAAGGAAGGGCCACTTCATTCATAAAATGACTCATGACAAAAAAGGTAAACTGATTCCATAAGCTTTCAAATAATAGCATTAAAATAGGAACGCAGCATTTGATTGAAACTTCTATCATAATACATATATGTAAACTAAACTAGACTCGCGATTTGTTTACAATACCATTTATTTCAAACTCAGTATTTTGCTTGTAATCTTATATTCGACTTTTCAAATTTTTACGAAGCATAAACGATACATATATTAACCATTTAAAACATTAAACACACGGGGGGGGGGGGGGGGAGTAGAATTTGAGCTCAGATCGTTTTAGGTCGCTTTAAATTGCCCTTAGCGCAATTTCAACTGGCTCTGGTGAGCGTCCTCAGATCAAACGGTGATCGTCCTATGTACACAAGTACATTTTACCAATCGACTAAAAGCACGCTGAAGGAAAATATCTGAACCAAGTTAGTCATTTGTTGTTTTTGAATAAAGATGAAAATAATGGGTGGGCCTTAGTAAAATAGAGTGATATGCCTGTCAATACATTGATTATAATATCTCTTTAACAGGTACCGTGACAACATTTTGCATTCGAGTGTATTCATCAATCAAGTGAGTAAGATTATAAAAGTCAGACGAGTTTACGCCTGGCAAACACCAAGGGGGGGGGGGGGGGGGGCAGAACGAGAATATAGGAAATTGAAAGTTAATAGTGAACCCCTCTCAAAAGTTCAATTTTATATCTTGCATAGGATTTTCTTATTTTAATATCGTTTTAAATAAAATCTCTTTCATTTAACGTAATGTGATGACAAAGTGCGAAAAAAAATGCGAAAAATAAACTACATGTACTGTTTTGCTCTTGCATTTTTTTTTTTACCAAGATGTTATGAAAAGTCAGCGTCTTCAAAATAGTGTTTATTATTTATGACTTAGGGGCCAACAAACCGATACAACTAGACTGGCGTATTTTACGACATCGTATTGAGATCATATAATTTTTAACAAATGTCCATAGACATAAAGTAGTTGATCTCCAAACCACATAATTTAGTGTGTAATTACAATTTAGTGTGTAATTACAATTTCATAACTCTAATGTTGAAAGCTGGGAACCTAGTAAGTTTCAGAACTTATTCTGTAAACTGCTGAGTATCATATATCTATATACAGCTGAATATCAACAATGCTAAATTCAACAACGATGTTTTTTTCTGATTTTATTGTATGTGAGTTTTTTAACAATAAAAAAATATGTTGGATGTCCAAGTAAATTATTCAAAACTTAACCAAATAAAAGGGGGGGGGTCTCATTTTTCACAGATAAAATTTTCTAAAGCGTCACATAGCCGATCATTCCACTGTCCGTTATAAAAAATATCCACACAATCCCGAATTTTGATCTCATGTTCATAATCATTCGGATTATCTGGGTCCCAATTCATATACGTAAAAGGTGTTTTTGAGTGTCCCCATACAAACTGTCCCTCTGTTTCGATGTCATTTCCACCAATCCAAGAGGTACAGTCGTATTTGTCTGTACAGTCTACAAACAAGTAATGTTGGTTAAAAAATAGATATATATATATATATATATGAAATTCATGTGGGTTTTTTTAACAGATGCAATGGGATTTTTTTTTTCAAATAACGAGAAAAAGTGTAAAATGATACATACAAACATCCTTTAGCAGGTGCTCTTCAATCCATTTGTTTTCGTCTTTATCATTAATTTCAACAAGGAAAGAACCACACTTTTTGCACTCACTCTACAAATAAAAAAGTAATTGAAGTAGACTTATGAACTTCTGAGTGCTCTATTTATTTCGATGTATAATCTATAATTTTTCGTTTTATTTATCAGTATTAATGGCCAAAAATTCGGTTATTTTGATATGGTAGTATAAATACATAGTCCGTGGGTTTTTTTTCAATATATGTATGACATACAATTGCATCAGGTTGGGATAGCTTTGTTTGGTTTAGAATGTAATAATGTCCATTATACGCCATCCAGTTTCCGTCACATTCTATAATGTAAAGTCATATTCAGATTATTGTATTACGATTTTGCGAATTTAAAATTTATCATCTTTATATTGCACAAACAATTAACATTTGCAATCCTACGATATACTAAAATATACTACCACCCTATCTTATAGGTTTGCTATTAATAAAAAACCCAGTTTATATGAGTATAGATTTTGCAGCTCATATTTCAATTCTCTACATATGTATTAGTATATTACTATGCAGAAAATTATTATATTCAATGAATAACTTTTTTAGATATGCCATAATTAACAATAATTTAAATCTTTCATACTTAATTTTTAACACAATGGCAATCATAATGCAATGAATTAATGTGTTTACTGACCTGTCGGTGTTTTGTAATAAACCCATCCCCTCTCATTCCCAGTGTCCTGAGAGCGGCAGAAATCAAAAACACGACATGTTTTCGTCGAATGCTGGTAACCAAAACACGAACAATAAGGCCTACACATACTTGCACAGGATAGAGGCGAATCTGCTCTGTATTCCTCCGCGAAGTTCATTTTAGGCCATTTGTCGGTATACGAAGGTTGCTGTGAAAAATTTCTAGTTAACATTTCAGACTTATTGGCGATGAGTTTCATCCATAAGCAGCAGAATATTAAACAAACTGGAATTGCCATCATGTTTTGCCTTGTGATGACTGGCAGTGTTTGATGATATATTTACCAGGTGCTATGTTAAGTTACAAGAGTTTGGTGGATCATACATGTCGAATGAATTCTACGAAAAATATTCCAAGAGCACTCAATATCAGAGACTCACAGTCTATTGATTGTCATCTATTTGTAAGTTTGCTTCTTTATATTAAAGTTAATTTTTGTTCTTTCAATTATTAATGCAGGCATAATAACTTTGATATCAATCTCACACCTGTTTCCTGAAAATCAATATTTAATCAACTTATTTGTGATAGATAGTTTGAAGTATTTTTAAATTCTATTGAAATCTGTAAGAGTAAGTAAAGACCTCGATTTGGGGCTATGGATTTTCCTACTTCGTGCTTAACACACATTATGATTGTGACGTCATGGTACGGTCATACTTTGGATTCCACTTCAATGAATTTCATGTAGTTCGCTATTTCTGGTCCTGACTATGAGAATTTCGGTATATTAAAATGCTCCTCGCTCTTAATTATTATCTATCACAAATGAGAATCAATATCATTATTGAAATCTTTTAATATATTACTCTTTACCTATCACAAATGAGAGTCAATATCATTATTAAAATCCTTTTTTTTTTCTTTACCTATTCCCATTACCTTTAATGTACACAATTTTACACCAGCATTAAACAATTGTATTCTCTCTCTACTTGGGTGTTGATGACTCGTCGGCTTTTACCACATAGAGACTACTTGTCTGAATTGAGCTGCATATGGCCTAAAAAAGTTGCGTGTTTAGGGTAACCCGACCTAACCTACAAATATGCCCCGATCCTACCAGATGTAGATGTCTGTTTTTATCCGATTGTGAATTTTATATTATATCTATAAAAAAATTGTTTTCAAATATGACAAACAAACATTCTTAAGATTCATACAAAAAAAAATATGATAAAATTAAAAAAGAATCTTTACCTACATGTACCTAACCTAATTTTTTCTTCAGTGTTACAATGTACCCTAAACACACAATTTTTTGTAGGCCTAGAATGTCCTGTCCATATTAACGAAAGTATTGCATTCTGTCTACTCATCTGTAAGTCAGCAACTTTAACAACTCAATTTTTTAAACACACAGAATGACATAAACAGAGTCAATAACATAACACAGTAACCAAATCGGTACCATGGGTGGTACATCGATACCGTGAAGAGCTTGCCAGGAGACGGTGAGTCCTACGTAATCTGCCGTCATCGCTTCTCTTCTATCAATTTTCATTGAGTTGTGGAAGCTGTGAATCGGTAAGTATTAATTAAAAAATATATTAAAATCATATAATAATAAATTGATCAAGCTTATTCATTTTAGTTTAATTCAAATTTGTTGTAACCTGGCCTCGGTCAACAGGCGATTAATTTAAATATTGGCCAATTACTCACTATCTCATCCGATGGAACCTTTTAGTGGCTTAATTTTTAAAAATTCCGGATTTCAGCTTACACTAAATGTATTTGACTCGATCCATTGATCTAAGAAACAGAAAACAATGAAGCTCATTTTCCTACTTCTGGGGTTCTCAAATGCAGATACAGGCTTGTTCATTTTTTTTTATTTCAGCGAGATTTAAAATAAAATTTCTATTTACCCAACACTGTTTTAAAGTTTAACATTTAAATAGATGTTTAAATAACATGTTTAGACCCCGAGCCCATCCAGGTTTTGAACAACAATGCTGTGTATAGTGGTATAATGAGAATAAGTGTACAGATCGATTTATCTTAAAATACGTATCGTTTAATAACAAATGAATTTTTTTTTCTAATTAGGTGCATTGCTGCAACCACTATTGAAAATAACCACAATTGAAATGAATTATTTCAATAGTGGTTGGGAATGTATTTCATTTGAAGAATCACTTTACAACCACTATTGAAATACAACCACTATAGAAATAATATATTTAAATAGTGTTCCGGGATGTATTCCATTTTGAAAATTAATTTACAGACACTGTTGATGTACAACTACTATTAAAATTATTTTTTCAATCGTAGTTAGAAGACATTTATTTATCAATATTACTTTGAAAATTTATATTTTTTTCTTTACATTTCTCTTTCTACAAACATATCATGTCCAATGGTATTGTTTATTTTTTGCACAACAGAGAACATCTTGTAAATTGACAGAACTTCTATTCAAACCCCCTGTGTATTGAATAATTATTTATTGATGCTTATTATTATAAATATCACTATTAATATAAATTATATCAATAGTGGTTGTGGTGTACTTCACTACGACCACTATTGAAATATATTATTTCTATAGTGGTTAAGGATGCAATTCATTTCAACCACTATTGAAATAATTTATTTCAATAGTGGTTAGGGAAACCTTTCATTTCAAACACTATTGAAATAAACTATTTCAATAGTGGTTGCTGATGCATTTCAGTTTTATGTCTATTATTATGTCTGTTTGTAACACTTTCCTTTCTGCTAGGGGAGTTTCTTCAGAAAAGAAGTATGTCTTATGAGATGATGAATTCCTTTTTGGTTATGATGTTCTTTGATTTACCTCTATACTGTCATGTTTCCCATACCATCTGGAACCGAAAGTGTTATGCACAGTCAGAATAATAGGTATTAAAATAACATCCTACCACTATTGAAATATTTTATTTCGATAATGGTTGTAATGAACCGCATCCTTAACCACAATTAAAATGAATTATTTCAATAGTGGTTGTAATGAAATGCAAACCTAACCACTATTGAAATAATCCATTTCAATAGTGGTTATAATAAAGCGTATACCCAACCACTATTGAAATGATTTATTTCATTAAATATTGGTCTTAATGAAGTACATCCTCATCCATTATTGAAATTATTTATCTTAATAGTGATAGTCATTATTACATAAATCTATAATTATATATAAGCTATAACTTATTTTTTAATATGCAGGGGTTTTGAATAGAAGTTCTGGCAATTTACAGCGTTGTCTTCTAGTAAATATAATTTACAATTTCCATAAAACATGATATATCTATAGAAAGAGAAAGGTAAAGAAAAAATATGAAAACAATTTCAACTGTTAATCTGCGAGGATTGGTTATTTCTGCACAACAGTGAACATCCTAAAATTAGTACATCTATATCATAGTCTTCATTACTATTACCGTAAAATATGCAAGTGTTTAGTACCTTAATTGTGCATTTGAATTGTTTGTTAGATAAAAACAAATGTATTAGCATGTTTATCTGCGAGAAATGGTTATTTACTTCTACACAGCAGTGACACTTGTAAGCGTTAGATTTCTTGCATTTCAAAGTAGTTTGCAAATATGATATACAACTTCTTTCTTTCCAAATTTTGAAAAATCTGTAGAAAATAAAAAAAGTGAATAGGTGTGTTACCTCGCTGCGTTGTATATGACCATTGCTACTCTACTTGTTTAACAAATTGATTTTTGAGCAATAAAAGACAGAGCAAGTATGAGTAATTAATGATGAGTGTGTTTGCTTTGAATTGTAATTTGATTATCTTTTTATTGTTTTTTTTTTGGGGGGGGGGGCTGTCAGTAGCATCCATTCAAGAGTAAACTGTGCATCCGTGCCGAACATACGATTGAGTTTATCACTTTTGTCGTATTTTCCATTTTCTTTTTCATCAATTAAATTATCGAGTTCCTCTGAATTTAGATGAACAATCCGCATACATTTACCTGACATGTTTAAAATTTGCTGAACTGTTTACATATTCTTAGCAACTGGCTGGTTGTATTTTGATCCTGACGTAATTTACTTGCAGATTAATTGTACGTTAAGATGATATTACATTTTCGTGAGGGCAATATAACTATTTCCCATCCCGTGAAAAAAAAAATTAAGGGAGGGCAATGTAACCGTTTCCGGCGTGATTAAGTATTCAGTGAATAGTCATATAATTATCTCATTTGTAACATAACTTATTCAAAAGCGTTATATATTTTATTCCTTGTCGCCAATGTCCTAATTTACGATGACATAAAGTCTTTAACACCAATTTCTAGCAAATAATGACCCATGTCATAAATCCCAGATAAACAGTTAACACTGTCCTAGGACTGGATACAAAAGAAAGCTTTGAATTTAACTCACGGGTTAGTTACGTGGATGTATAATAACAATACACTTCTATAACATTGATTGAACGACTGATTCTTGTAGAATCTTCAACAAATTTCCTTTAGTTTAATTGTAAAAATATAAGCGTTGTTTGCTGGGTTCGAGCCTGCGAGGTTTTGGTTGTTGAACCGTCGTATGTTCCATTCGACCACTCACGCTGTGATTTTCGGGGGATTTAAATGTTTCAGTCGTGTGTGTTATATTAAAAGTACTATATCGTGTTTCGTAGTGTTTTATGGGTACCTAGGTTCTACGGTATTTAAATCCAGGAATCGGTCATAGTAATCATTCGACATTTTTTAGCCACACGACTGACAAGTTGCTAAATTACTCTTTATATTATTATAAAATTGAGTTTTATTTTCAGATAAATAAGCGTTGGGAATTTATTTCAGTCCTCTATTGTTGTTACTGATTTTGATGTACAGAATCCACTTGATGTTACTTTGGAAGATGACCTGCCCTCCTGAGCGAAGCGAACATAAGCAAATTTCCTATAACTGTCCCCGTTTCATTTTGTCTGTTTTGCATTGTCCTAGTACTAGGTATAAAAGACGATTTCTTTTCACACAAATTCTAGAAAAACTGATTGCACAATCTTAAAGTTCTAGTAATGGCATTTACAAAACAGTTTTATTTTCCAGGTTCGCTTGACAAATAAAGAAAATCAAAAAAAAAAATCAAAATTTAACCTTTCCATGTTTGTTTTGGAAAACTTTTCATTTAAAGTCTGTCCCAAAATATTTATGCAGCACATTTGGACGATTTTTGATAAAAATACACATACCTTTGGTAAGAAGTGCAATTGAAATAGTTTAAAGGGGTAATTTCCAAGAAACTTTTATTGACACAATATCATATTTGACTCGGAAAAATTCATAGGAACCAAAAAAAAAAGATTTCTTACGGAGATTAAGAAAGGGGAATGTTTTTCATCTTTTCTCCATTCGGAATACACTCGGAATATATCGCGCAATTTTACAACATTATCTTCCGGGTTTACTGCAATACAAAATCCCTGTAGACATCACATTTTTTCGCATTGTATTGAAACCTGATAAGCTAACAGGGGCGTTTGTGACGTCATAACTCAGTATCCCTTCATTAGCATATCAAAAGGATGTGTAGCCTTATCTATCCTGCGTACCATAATAGCATCTTGTGCATACACCTTCGGCATTTGGTGGGAGATCGGTCTGTGTGTCTTTTTTTGTGTGTGACCCTTGTGACTGTTTTTCTTCTGTCAATCTTAGTTTAAGTTTAACTAATTTTTTAATTTGAATATTACCATCTTGGACTTTTTCTTTTACTACAAAGGAAAAACTACAAAGACAACACACATTTGTAGTGCTATATATTTTTTGCGGTGTTTTCGGTATGGCCGCAGCCATTTTGAATTCCTGTGTAACACCTTTGGGGAATTCGAGAATTTTCCACGTATTCCGAAAGCGATAATCTGAGCCGAAGATTCCGTAGCCAATGCGCTGATTGGAGGACTGAAAAGGTCACAGGAGTTGACCTGTGAAACGGGTTTCTTTAAATCTTTGTGTAGCGATCTATTTGGGGCGGATTAAAGATCTAATGTAAATTATATTGTGTGGTATGTTAATATATTTCAGATTTGAACAATCTGTCAAATATTTCAGGGATAAAAAGGAATACACGACAATGCCACCGAGTCTTGGAATGACATCAATGAATGGTTGATTGTGGATGACTCCTTATAACAGTTGTAATGGCCGAGCTATCACCACCCCCACACCGATGTAAAACAGCACGATCTGGAAGGCATAGTTCATTTCAATTAACGGCTACATGTGGCAATTCCGTGGGCACAGGATTTTAAAATGGCGACGTTCCAAAAGAAGATTCCTTTCAAAAATTTGAAACAAGAAACGAAAATTAAAAATGAACCCATGCATATGATGTATTTATAAATATCAAGCAATGAAACAAAATGTAAATCCAGGATGTTTTGGGACAGAGTATAAAAGAAATAAAAACACATGAGTTATGATTTTAAAATTTTATCTTACAAATTTTAATGGCCTATCAACCACTTTTACAAAGCACTGAAATCTGGAAAAAAAAAATAAAAGAACTGACTGAGAGAAATGATTACACCTCTTCTTCACTTCCCAATCTTTTTACATTATCTTTTTAAAAAATACTAGTTCATGTGTATTAGAACATAATTTGCTATTAAAATGAACCCTTTAAATGTTTATGAGTGAAATCTATAATTCACATACTATAATAAAGTTTGAAAGTAAACTGACAAAGCATATTAATATATCAATCGTGTAATATTATTGCTAAATCTGATATGGCTCATAATTATAATGATCAAATACTACATGTAGAGTCATTGTTAGTAATTTAGTAAAAATAACTTAGTAAAAAGAAGTTATAAACCGATCTGAAAGCAACTGAGGGGCAATGTACTTATCCGTACTACTGGACAAGAGATCCTTGTTTCATCGACGGGTAACCCAGAATTCTGCTTGCCACTGACGACTTTTGGAATTGCTTCCGGTTTGTTGCCTTTCAGTCATTTATTTATTTGTAGGTATATATTACATTTGTTTCTGTAACATTGCCTTGCTCATCAAGATCATGGTCATAAACACTATTTAAAGAATCCTGAAATCCGGGGTTAATGCTTTTCACTCTAATAGCACACACCTCTTCATTAAAAGTGTTTTACTTTTTTCAAACTAGATATTGGGGGGAGTGCATGCGATGGCTATTTGTCCATAGTTGCATCATCGTTAAATAGCATCTGCACATTTACAATCAACTGTTCCATTGATAAAAGTTTACTTTAAGAAGTTACATTACATATTGATTTGTCTTTTACAACTTGTTACAACAACAACAGAAAAAACCATTTGTTATAACATTAAAAAACATAACATTTTAATGTAAATTCGTCATTTATATTTTAACGATTCTTTCGAAATTTTTTGGGGGAAACAAATTTCCCCCTAAAGGTCAGACATCAACGATTTCTTGATATACAAATGCGCAAAAATGTTACCTATCTATTTTAAGAAAAATGAAATTATTTTCGGAATTACCATACTGTGTTAGGGCGTAATCCGAGACCACCCGATAGTAAAAAAAAAAACAAAAAAACTCTATTTTTGGAACAAATATAGGTAAAAAAATCTAGAGTTATTGCTCTTTGATATTTTATACCTACTAGTACTGATTGTTGGGGTATTCAAAGTTTGTTTCAATAGGGATGTCTTCCAGATGAATAATTCAATATTATGAAATAGAGGAGCAGAGTTCATACTATGAGGGTTAATTAAAATTGAAATATTAAGCAAAAAGTGGTGAAAGCAAAACCTCGGGACAGAGTATAAATAAATCATATAACTTTTACCGTGCATTATTATATACGTCACACATATATATCTTGCGCCCACTTATAAGCAGTGAAACACACGCATTTTGCACTTTCGCACTCGCACGTTCAAAATTCTCTGACACAAATTATTTTTCCTTGGGGTCTGAACTTGATTTAATTAGAATTAATCAAGTACATGGCGCTTTCAGACCACAAGGATTATGCTTTGCATAAATTATCTAATCAATCAATGGGAGTTATGGATTTTAGTTGTAAAATATTATGGCATAAAGAATCAAATATTCATAATTTTATGATTAATTTTATAAACTTATTAATTATTGTGATATAATCATCTATTGTCATTTTCCTGATTATTTCAAACCAAATTTGGTTAAATAATAAAGTCACAAAAGTGGCAGAGTGCAACACACCTATTTGTTATGTGATGTTTACTGTACAAAGAAGAAGGGCTCACATGGTTCAATTTCGAGCAGATAGAGGTTAATTATTTCATGAATATGCGTGGAATAATGCTATATGCAGTAATGGTCTATTTGAACATTATGAATTATGGATAAATGATTTTTAAGATTTCTTAAAATATTTTATGCATTTTGAAAATTTCTGTTAAGTTCGCGAGAGTTATCTTTCCTGCGGTATTGTCAAAGTTATACAGCATCTTCATATATGGACACAAAATCAAGTTCGCCGGATGTAACCAATGATTTTATTTCGCGGTAAAATCTTGGGAGCGTCATTTTAATACAGTGGTAACAACGTTATTGTTGACAAGTTTATCGTGTTAGATAGTTCGTGTAACGTGGGTGATCGTTTGTGTAACCTGCGGGATCGTGCGTGTATCAGGAAAATTAGTGTGCGTTTTTTGCCGTGCGTGATCGTGAAATTATTGTTTCATAATTTTATTTTACATCAATTTCGTCCTACCTAGACCATTTACAAACTTTACTGGCCCACCAACTACTTTTACAAAGAACTAGATATCTGCAAAAATAATGAAAACAAAACTCAATTAGATCAAAATAATTATACCTTCTCTTCACTACAAAGGGTTTAAACATCATCTTTAAAAAGAATAAAAATCTTTGTATATTAGAACATAATTTGCTATTAAAATGAATTAAGTAAACGTTAATGTTTCAAATCTACAAAACACGTACTATAATAAAGTTTAAAGTAAACTGCCAAAGCATATACATATATTAAGTGTAATATTTCTAAATCTGATATGGCTACTACATGTAGAGTCATTGTTACATGTAGTAATTTAGTAAAAAAAAACCTGATAAACCGTTTTAAAAACAACTGAGGGACAATTAACTTATCTGATCTACTGGACAAGAGATAAAAAGTCAAAAAAGAGATGAAACTCCTTGTTTCATCGACTTGTAACCAGATTTCCGCTTGCCACTGACGACCTTTGGAATTACTTCCAGTTTGTATGTTTTCTAGTCATTTCTTTATATGTAGGTATACATTACAGTTACTTCTGTAACATTTTCTTGCTCATTAAGATCATGGTCATAAACAAAATCCTGATATTAGGGGCTAATGCTTTTCACTCTAATAGTACACACCCCTTCAATAAATGTTTTAACTTTGGTCCATCTGGAAATGGAGGGATTGCATGCTTTGGCTGTTAGTCCATAGTTTCAGCATCGTTAATTTGCTTCTGCACATTCACAGTCAACTGTTAAATTGATATAGGTTTATCTTTAGAAGTTGCATTAAATATTACCTTGTCTTTTACGAATTGTTACAACCACAACAAAAACATTTGTCATAACATTAAAAACTTATCATTTTACTGTATATTCGTTAATTATGTTTTAACCGTTCTTTCGAAATTCTTGGAAGAAAATTTTCCCCGCTTAAAGTCAGACATCAACAATTTCTCCTTGATATACAAATGCGCCAATATGTTTATATCTATTTTAAGAAAAAATATAATTACTTTTAACAGTCATTTTAACAGTGTTCAACACACATGCACGTTCTTGTGAACTGGCATTCCTTCAATACGTGAAACTGTAATGAAACAAAGCATATAATTAAAAAATAGCAATATTTCATGTTTACACATATATATCTCTACATACCTCCTTGCGCCCACTTATAAGCTTTCACTTTCCCGCTCGCTCGTTCAAAATTCTCCAACACAAAAGAGTTACAATAACTCGTAAGTATAATCTTTCGTGAAATAACTTCGACCGTAAACTTGAGATTATATCTAAGTGTTGACATGTGTTTTACATTGGACTTTTAAAAAAAAAATCCAATTCACAATTCAGTATTCCCGTGGGATGTGGAAGATAGAATAAAATGCCACAAAATTCACACCCTGAAAAGTCATATGCTAGCACCCTTAACCCAATAAGCCTCCTTCCCTGTGTATTATAAAGATGACAGATTAATGGTTTTCTTTTCTTTGAATTAAACTGAGTTAAATGCAATAATAAGACACCTGGACAAGTTTGTGTATGGGCTCCGGTACACAGGTGACCGTTGAGGCCTACTGGCCTCTTGTTTTATGTGGTGTATTGATTTTTCTCATTGGGAAATGTACCGTTTTAGCTAAAGAAAATGCACGACATTTCATATGACTTCACTTAAAAAAACTTCATTTTTTGAAGGTTAAAACTAAGTTAAAAAAATTGACCGTTTTATACCGGAATATGGCCAAACTACGCTTGCAAATCAAGAAAAAACGTCACTGTACATATTGTACGCGTGTTAATAACGGTCACACAATTTAAATGCGCATTTAAAGCGAAACATAGAAATACAAAACAACAAAATTAAAACTTTGCATATTTATTTTTAAAATGATTTGAAAGATTGAAAACGGGAGACATAAATCATTTAATTATTGAACAATTAAGCCCTGAAGACAGATAATATTTATTCATAAATCAATAAGTAACACTGCTCGAAAAGTCGCGTTTAATTTCACCTTAAATGCAATTTAAACGTTACGATTATTTAAAATTTAAGTATGTAGTATTACATATTGTGTGCCCGAAAACGTTTAAAAATAAATAGCATTTAATATGAGTTTACTGGATTCCGTAAAAGAACAAATTTAATAATGTCGGAAAAATTGTAAACTTACTCATACGTACAGATTTAAGTGTTCCGTAAACTAACATAATACCTCTTGTATATAAAACGTATAATTTTCATTAAACATGCTCAAAAAATTAAGTTTAATGGATATATTAAATTTGTTTGGTTAATAAAATTTAATGTTGAATTTTAATTCATCATTTGTTCTCGTTTAATTTACATTTTACATTATAAAACTGTCAAAAATTAAATTATATACGGATATCTTAAACTTCCTAAAACATTCAAATAAACGCTTTTATCAACTTACATTATACCTCTTGTTTATGCGACGATAATATATTGATTAAACCTGCCAATATAAACTAGAATTGTATATATTGTACGTCATTATTAATTTCGTTTAATTAAATAATTATACCACCGCATACATCTTTATATAACTTCAAACATCCAGTTGTTTTCTTTGAAATTGTTTTTGCTATCATTTTTGAAAATCAAAATCACACACAAGTCCACTTAAGATTCGATTTTATTGCATGTTGAAGTCTCAATGATGTAAAAAAAAATGCATGTATTCTTACAGAGCAAAACATTTCAAAGTTTTAAGCATAAAAGTCACAATTTAGAAAATTACAATATATACGTACGTCATGATCAGACACATATGGAATGGATGCCATTACAATTTCTGATATAGTTCTTAAAAATACTTAGTTAAAATGTCCAAATTTGGAATTGTGAAATGCACATTTGACTTAAGCAAATGCAGGCTAATACACATTAAATAGAAATAATAGAATCTATATGGACTAGTAGGGAAAAAAACACAACTGAAACAGACCCATAAAAATTGCTGCATGTTCTGCAAATAACAATATCTAGTTTAACTTGCGTATTTTCATATACAACATAAATTACAAGACAAAGTCAGTTTTTCTATATAATGCATGTGGATAAAGAAAAGCAATTGTTGAAAGTTGACAATACTGAAGTAATCAAATTTTTTTACTTATTTACTGGTCACTAAAATACATACACACGCACACACAAATTCTCTTTCCTTGTACAATTATGTATTTTGAAAATAGGATGTTTTCATAGAAACATACATACTACATACATACTCTATAGTTCATAACTGCAAATAGATAAGAGTTTCCATGAAAACCACTTCAGAGAAAATATATATTAACAATCATATTATATGTAATAGCGTTGAAAAAACCCTATATATTTATATATATGATGCATACAAATACCAAAATAAACTAAATTGAATGAACAAATTGTTCAATAATAGGATGTACATGTGCATCTCTAATCTCTAATTTTAAACTCTCATGTGATTTTAAAAAAAATTCCTTAGGTTTTACATTATAGTATTGAAAATTTATTATACAGAAAAGAAAAATACATATTCTAATGTCCAGACTATTCAGTTAACATTTTGGAACGTATATAAAGTAATTTTAATTAACACAAACTTCCAATGCAAACAATAATTGATTATCAAAATCTGGCGAAATGGTAAATTTAAATCATGGAAATTCAATGAAATTCTTCTAGTCTATCCTAATAAGGTCTGGAATAAGATCAAGCATATGGCTGTACAAAATTTAAAAACAGTTATGGCACTATAAAATTTCAACTCAATCTTACTTATCATAAAAAAAAACCCAGTTTCCCCAATATTTTACTCAGAAATGTCTTATCAAGTCTTGTTTATTTCTTGCATCTGTAAGAAACTGACAGGGAAGCCTCACTCGCCCACAAGCAAGAGCAAAAGGATCAGTCTGAGACACCACCTTTCTCTTACTTGGGTATCAAGATCTGCAACTTACTGCCAGCAAAGCCCTTTCAAAATACTCTTTCATTGTCTCCTGCTTAAAATTCACTTTCAATAAAAATTCTTCTAGTCTATCCTATTAAGGTCTAAAATAAGACCTGGCATATGCATGTACAGAATGTAAAATATAGTTATGACACTATAAATATTCAACTCAATCTTACTTATCATAAAAAGGAAACAGTTCCCCATTATTTTACTCAGAAATGTCTTATCAAGTCTTGTTTGTTTATTCCTTGCATCTGTAAGAAACTGACAGGGAAGCCTCACTCGCCCACAAGCAAGAGCAAAAGGATCGGTCAGAGACACCACCTTTCTCTTACTTGGGTATCAAGATCTGCAACTTACTGCCAGCAAAGCCCTTTCAAAATACTCTTGCATTGTCTCCTGTATATTTTTAACAACAAATTTTGTTCACTATAGAGCTAATTAAGCTAATTAATTATATAAGTGAAACTTGTACAAATATGTAGATTAAAATAACTCGAGACAAAAATTGTATTTTTTCTGTAAATTTTCTAGTCTACGCCCAAGTTTCAGGAACAAGCTCTGAAAGATATACATACAAAAAGTCCTGTATAACTGCCTATATGTCCATAAAAACTACTCTTTACTCAATAAATTATTAAAAATCTAGTCTTTAACTATTTACTTAAAATAAAAGAAACAAATTATGATAAAATATTCATTAAAATAACCACTCTATATCACTCATATATGTGTTTAGTTTATAATTTGATCTATGATTTTAAACTTATACAAGCCTTTGACAGGGAAGCCTCACTCGCCCACAAGCAAGAGCAAAAGGATCGGTCAGAGACGCCACCTTTCTCTTACTTGGGTATCAAGATCTGCAACTTACTGCCAACAGAGCTCCCTTTAAATATAAATAACCTCCTATTGTCTTCAGTTCTATTATGATATAAAGATGTATGCACTAATTACTGGAAATAAACATATTTGTAAATAAATAGAGATAAAAAAAGTATGACTTGGTTACATGCCAATATGACAAAAATTGAAAAACATAATGGCCAAATTTAATCTGTAATTGATCAGCATAAAAAAAATTCAACAATAAAAAAATACACAATGAATATTCTTTTATATAACAGTATGAGTTGAACAAGTAATATCAGATCCTGTATTTAAAAAAATACCCAGCATAGTTTTAGGTTCATCATACTACAACAATACATCAAGCTATTTTGCAATGATTTTACAGTCATATCACATATTGAGCTTTGCAGTTCTCAAGAAGTGTTAAACAACTCTTTATACATGGATAATAAACCTACATCAAAATATGAACCTCCTGCGAGGAACAAAAATTGTCCATGGGACAGAGTTAACAATTTAATACAATCAACAATGTATATGTCAAAATGCTTGCATATCAGTAAAACCATATAATAACTTTCAGCTCAAGTGAGCTAATTTACATGACAGTAGCAACTTTTTTAAAAATCTCAAATGGCCCATTTCTGTTCATTTGATATATTTTCTGGTTTGTCTCTAGATGATTCATTGTTGGTCCTTATACGTCTTATACTTTGCCTTATTGAACATTTGGATTTCAGAGCAGAACTTTTGGTGTCCAATTAAACATTCGTCAGAGCGCCACTTTAGAGATGTGATTTTATATATTGTGTCATCTTCCCAATCATTTTCATATTCTGATGACATCATCAAGTACTCGACAAGAAATACAGGTTCTACTTGTTTCTTTTTCTCCTCATCCCAGGAGGTCTTTTGTTTAAATACAGCCTGACAGCCTGTCTATAGTATAGCTTCCATTTTCTACAACATATATACACATGTTTATACACACATATTGTCTTTAAAAAGCCAACATTGTAAAATGTTCAGGCTTTTCTTTTAAATTCCTCAGACAATTTATTTAAGCATTAAATCATTGTTTTTGGAAATAGGAGTAACAGGCGTTTGTGCATCATGAAAATTTGTCTGCACACACTATTGCAGTTATGAGACTATATTTTTCAAAAAACAAGAGATATTTGTGAAACACAATTGTCCCCTTCTTCCTTGGAGACCTCTACAAAGAAATGAACGAAAAAGCAAATAACTGGGATTTTCCCATATCCAAGGGGCATAACTCTGTCAAAAATTGCTCAATTAGACTCTAAATATTATTATGATGAACCTGTGTGTCAAATTTCATATCAATAGGAGCAACCTCTGCGTTAAAGGAAATTTTTGGTGGACCGGCCGATCAACAACAGCAACAACAGCAATGTAGTATTCCCTCCCTTGTCTGAAGGGGGCATAATAACAAGTATTTACATTTCTGTTAATTCTCGCCTTATCTGCAAATGCGATTTATACATCAAAACTCCTTATTAATCTTAAAAGGTAAGTTAAATCAATAGAACAGTCACTGTATATAATACAGCATAAATTAGAACTTCAATACAAGTTCATCATTTTGGCAGTTGTAAACAGGGACATTTGAACATATGTATGGTCTAGACTCTCAAAACATGCAGTGCATATAATTGGGCATACCCTTGTTTCCTTTGATACAGATCCATTCCTTTCTTGAAAGAATCGACTCTCTCCTCCCTTTATCTTGCATAGACAGGAAATATCTGTTTATTGCATCTAAAATATAACATTGCAACAAAAATTAGAATATTATTTGTAAAGTTTTATTTAAATACAAGAGCGCAGGATCTGACAAACACAGGGTTCGACACTAACTGTTTTATGCATTAGTCCAGCCGGACTAGTGCCTGTTCATTTTAACTAGTCCGCAGGCAATTTTATGTGCCCGTCAGAAATAAATTAAAAAGCATTATCGTATTTGCCTTATATATAGTATGGAGTTTTTAAATAGCATTTGAAAGAAAGGGGTGCATAATATACACTATAATGTTTTTCTTACAGGTGTTGCACATGTTTAGTTGTATTGTGATATGCAGTACATAGCAATGAGCTGCGTATTCACTATCTCTGTGTACTAGGTGTATGCCGCCATTACAGATGTTATAAATAGATCTACGGTATGCAAATTAGATCCAGGCTATGAGCTACCTTGTCCTTTTCATTGTCTAAGTTCTTTAAAAATCTGTTTAAAATAATAAGCACTTTATCACAGATTATTTAACGTAAAAAAATTCATTTAAATAAAACAATTCACAGGAGATTCGTTTCACCTTTATTTTTTTTAAACACATAAGCATCCCTTTCGAAGCTGTTGTTGTGAACACGTGCGCTTGTAACCTATTAATTTTCTCGGACATCCCCTTTCGGCAAAGAAATAATCAAGTCACCCATAATATCCTGCATACCTCTGTTGTTTTCGCTCGGTAACTCTATTATCACTGCAATGTATCATATGCTAGATAATAAAAATACAGTCAGGGTTTTCCATTAAAATGTCGAAAATCACACATTTTTTAAGCAAAACTTTTTATTAGTTTGACCGGACTGACTAGACAGAAATTTTGTTAATCCGTATGAAAATCTATTAGTCTGTGACTAACGGACTAAGGTTAGTGTCGAACCCTGCAAACAAAAATTTTTATTGGTGTGGTCTAAGTTATTAATTCTTTAAAAAGTTTTACTTCAATATTTGGTTTCCATCATCGGATTTCATTTTTCACTACCATCCTAGGGAAATTCCATGGGAGTATCCATCATGCACAGAAATCTGAAAGTATGCATTCACAAAATATCATACCAAGGCCATACAATTATATAGTTGCTGATATTGAGATAACTCCTCTCAATACGCTTCACATGTACATTACAGTATAAGCCTGTATAATACAAGTAACAAAAATTTTAGATGTGTAGAAATGATTGAATATATATTGATATACAAGCCAGTCACAACATTTATGCTTATCAAATATATGTATGTTATGTCTCACCCCCCCCCCCCAAACAAGATTCCAGCAAAACCTAACTCAAAAAACATTTAAACAAAAAGCTACAATAGATTAATCACTGAAAAAAAAATCTGCAGCTTCAATTCAGTCAAGAATTTTTTCAGGGTTGGGACGATACTTTACTTAGCAGATTTGGTACAAATCACGATACATGAGATGCGATATGATACATATCACGATACATTGCAACTTAATGAAAACATGAATAAGGGCTTAAAATTTATTGAATCTGTCTATGTATTACCACATGTCCAAAGTGATTTCATTATATTTAAAATGAACGTTGAACAATTTACAAATTACTTTCGTCTTGTATTCACTACTTTTCATAAACAAGTAATCCGAAAGTTTTCCACACTCCAGATTTAGCTTCGATTTGACAACTTTACAAGGTTTTCTGCCATCTTTGTACTTTCATATTAGGCGCCTGGACTTAAAATAGCTGATATATGAAGATCGGATATTTTTGGAAAATAAAAAAAAAGTTCACTACAGTATCGTTGTATTAATGGTAAATATATCAATCCAAATATCATCAAAGTATATACCGTGATGCACTGGTGTATTGTCCCCTCCCTATATTTTTTTGCAGTTATATGTTAAATATAGCAAATCAGACAAATATTTTATTGACATCAAATATACTTACATGTACTTGGCTGGGTACACATATTAACTTTCTTATTTCCTTTCTTTTGCGATGGATTACTTTCAGAGAGTATTTAGCGATGATTTCCTTCTGCCCCTCCAAGATATTTTCCTGCTGAAACTCAATCTTTCTCAATTTGAAAAGAGGCCACGATGCTGGTCCTATTCATCAAAATAGTGAAAATAAATCAAAATACAGGCATTGAAGAGTTATTCTAGGCCTCTAAGGGGAATCAAGTCAAGTCGTACCCAAACCGACTCGTATACCCAAGCGGACTCTTAATCAATAGGTCACAGATTGTGACTATAATGGGTAGCAATTCTTGGTTAATAGCTACACTCTGTCCCGAGTTTTTTCTTCTTTCACTTTTTCTTGATATTTTGATAATCATAAATACCTATGTGCTCAAATTATGTTCATCCTCAAAATAGATATGAAATATCTTCAGATTATCTGTTTTGAAACACCCCTTTGGCTTTTGCCCCTTCAGATCTCATTATACAACTCAAAATAGTCTATGGGGATTTTTCATTGCACCAGCCATAAAATAGCCTGGATAACGTTGAAAAATTGTGCAAGGTATATATTCCAAGTGATTTCCAGATGGTGAAAAGATGTAGACATTTCCTATTATAAATTTCCGTAAGAAATTTATTTACCTTCCTGTGAACTTTTATGAGTGAAAAATGATGTGTCATTGAATGGAGATATCTTGGATATATTTTCCATTTCATCGACTTCATCTGTACTTCTATTTGAGTGTAGGTGTATTTTTATAAAAAATCATCAAAAAGTGATAGAAGCAATAACTTGGGACAAATTATAATAAACATTGATTAAATTCGAAACTTGTGTGTTTAATCATTGCCCCCCCCCCCCCCCATTCCCGAGTTATTTCTTTATCATTTATTTTTAACTATATGTTGATTTATAATGCTACATTTAAAAAACACAATTAATGCAAAAGCTATGTAGAAATAAAATATATACCCCTGGTATAAAAAGCAAAGAATTTGAAATGTCAGCAGACACCATCTTGTAAAATTTGACACCTCGCTAGGAAATCCTTAAATTATTTATACTTATTTCTATCATATCGCTGGTTCTATGGTATCGAAGTATTTCTGTTTACTTATAGCACGCGCTGAAATTGAAATTTGACGTCGGAATATGTTTAGACATTGTAAACAGACACGTTAAACATTACTGAGGTATATAAACTCACAAAACATTAGTTTCTGGAAATATTTTCGTATTGATAGATTTTTTGACAAAATAATATAACTACCACGTTATCATAGGACGGGCTCATAACTGAAAAAGTACTGACCGGCTGGAAATGATGGTCTCTTTAATTTCATAAGGTGTCAAATGGTGAAAAATAACTTGTGAATGTGTGTGTGTGAGGGGGGGGGGGTGAATATGGGGGTTGGGGGTCCCGTCCCCAAGCATCTGCGAGTACAAATAGTTTACTTATACCGGTAGATAATATGGTAATTTGATAATATGACATACACGATACACGACAATATTTATTTAAATGAATATCAATATTAAAAAGTTATGACTGTTGGCATAATCATGTAATTTGAAGTTATTTTTCACTCGGACTATCCGACTATTTCAATTTTGATTACAAATCAGTTTGGTTACAAGTTGACTGTAATTCTTACAAGGGAAATAATCATGTTCACAAGGGGAAGTAACTATAAAATTAAAAGAGTATGTGTTAATGGGATGCTTGTTTATCGATACCGTAATCACCACCATACCTATAAAACAACTGGTACTACTGGCCGGCGAACCTATCTCCAAGGTGCTGCTACATGTAAGAACAGAAGTTGAGGCAAAGGACTGACGTTGTGGGACTGTTTCGCCATCTTGTTTCTCACGAGCGCTCTACCTGCTTGACATGGTGGTGACTTTTTCTTCCCTTTCGGCACTTGACAATGGATGTTTTCCTAAAGATTTCGTCGATGTACGAATCTGATGATTCATCAGTCCAACAGTACTAAATTCTGATAGATCTACTTCGCTACTTCACTCGAATCCGACATGCATGTTATCTCCAACGCAGCTTGGCGGGTTCAGAATTCTCTCGATTTTTGATTGGCTTAATTTGATTCGCATGCGCGTAGAGGTTAAACAAACTCTCTCTCTCTCTCTCTCTCTCTCTCTCTCTCTCTCATCCTGAATCAATTGTTATAGTCAAATATTTTTTATTTGCTTTGTGAGGTTTTTTTTTTTTACTACAAATCAAGTATTTCCTTGAAGTGATTAATTTAGTGGGGTTTTTTTTTCGTCCCAAACCCCTTCCACGTACATGTAAGTTCAGAGCTGCAGCATATAATAATATTGGATGCTTTATAATATTTTGTCTGTTTGTATCAGCGTATAAACAATAATTTATTCTAAATGAAAGATGTATTAATGGCACATTAATTATCACGTATATTTAATGCAATTCAAACTTAGTTAAACTTCAAGTATAAGCAAATTTACATATAAAGATCAAACTAAAATTATCATAGTTATATATTTTTTCTATTAAACTTTATTATTCTTTTTTGTATATTGTATCTAATCTTCTTATACGTGTCTGAAAAAATAATCATTAGGATGTTTTGTGTTTACCGTCTCGAACCCCTCCCATGATTAAATCAGAACATAATATCAGATACTTTGATACATATAGACGATTTTGTGTATTTGCAATAATGAGTACGTAAACAACATTTCATTTTGTATAAAATAACATATTATTGACACATTAATTATCATATATATTTCCTGAATACCAGAAACATTATTAAACTTTATGTATAAATGTATTTACGTATGAATGTCATTTTTCTTAAACGAAACGTATAATTTTTTCTATTAAACTACATTATTCTTGTTGTATATCGCATTAAATCTAATTATACTTTATTATAAAATCCAATCAAGTAAATGACATTATATTTTGCATATAATATAACGTTATACACAAATTATATTAAAAACAAGAAATATAATATGGTAAACGAATCTATAAAATTATATTAAACGCGACTTTTCGTGCAGTGTAAACGACGCACACGAATACAAACCAACAAAAGTAAACCATTGCACATTTACTTCATAGTAAAATTTGATAGTTTTCAAACAAAAAAAATAAATCATTTAATTATTGAACAATTAGCCCCTGCAGACAGATAATATTTATCCATGGCAATAAATAAACGAGCCTTCTAATTGCAATGTAGAGAAATGATTTTTACTGTCCGTTTTCTCCACGAGTACACAAGGAGTAAACAAGGAGAGGGCTCAAATAGGCAGATTGCATGCTGCCCAATCCTATTATGTGATATTTTTTACATAATAAAATATTGTTTAAATAAATAAATAAACCTTTACAAGTCATTATGCGACCTTTGATATCCGAAAAGGCGTACATGTAACTCAGTGAACCAGATCAACAGATACAACAACAAATAGAATAGCTAAGTACTCAGAAGCTTTAAACAGGCGTTTACACCAGCAAAGTTTGATTAGCCTTTGTCCAATCAGATCGTAGTAGGGCCCTCGTGATGAGAGAGAGAGAGAGAGAGAGAGAGAGAGAGAGAGAGAGCTAACCAAAACAGATTTCGTACTCGTGGAGAAAACAGACAGTGAAAATTATTTCACCACATTGCAATTTGACAGTTTTTATTTTATTTTTACTTTTTAATATACAAACATAGGAACTGTAATGGTTAACCAGCTGTCGTTACGAAATTAAAAAACCTTGCTATCTCATCCTTGCTTTCATATCGGCCATGTAAATAAATCATCAAAAGACGGATTGTTGATAAAGAACTTGCATGCTAGTCTGATTAACAAATCACTTTAATGTGCAGGGGTATTTTTTTTAAGTGCGAAACCCCAACTGCATCCTTTTGGCATAGTGTAGATACTATTTTTTTCCGTATATAAACGTAATGCTTAAAAAAATATTTTTTGAGTTAATTGTACATGACTGACAAAATACAAAGCAAATACTGTGAACTATTCTACTATGCACACTAAGTTTTTAAGTTCAAGTTAATTAATTACACGATTGTCATGCAGTTAGTTATGTGTCTTAACCAAATTTTAAAAGCTGGGAATTTAATGTACAAAACATTAACGAGCACATGTTTAAAAATAGAAGAAAAAATCAACAATATTATCAAGCGGCCACAAAATGCGCAAAATAAAGCACATACCACATAAAATACTATTTTGCGTTTGCATTTCTTATAAGATACTTTGAAAAGTCAGCGTCTTCAAATTAGTTCTTATAATTCGTGGTCAACAAACCGACGCATCAAGACTGGCGTATTTCGTGACATCGTATTGAGGTGCATGTAATATCAGACAATTAATATTCGATACACATAGAGTAATCTCAAAACCACATACTTTAGTGTGTAATTACATTTAATAACTCTGATGTTAAAAGCTGGGACTTAAGTTTCAGAACTTATTCTGTAAACTAATGAATATTATATACCTATATATACAGTTGAATACCAACAACGCTAAAACAATGAGCGATGGTTTTTAGTTCTGTTTTTATTCAGAAGGAGGGGCGGTGTTATATCATTTTTCACAGATAAAATTTGCTAAAAAGTCACATGGCCGATCATTCCACTGCCCGTCATAAAAAATATCCACACAATCACGAATTTTAATTTGATAATATATATCATCCGGATTATAGGGTTCCCAATTTGTAAACGTAAAGGGCGTTATTGAGTGTCCCCATACAAACTGTCCCTCTGTGTCGATGTCATTTCCGCCAGTCCAAGAGGAACAGTCGTATTTGTCTGTACAGTCTACAACAAAGTAATGTTGGTATGTATATATATATATATATATATATATATATATATATATATATATATATATATATATATATATATATATATATATATATATCTAAATATATATGTATATATATAAGTTCGCTAGTTAGTAAGTAGATGTGTAGTGTAAAGAGAAAACCATGTGGTTATTTTTTAACAGATACAATTGGATTTTTTTCAAATAACAAGAAAAAGTGTAAAATGATACATACAAACATCCTTTAACAGGTGCTTTTCAATCCATTTATTTTCGTCTTCATCATTAATTTCAACAAGGAAAGAACCACACTTTTTGCACTCACTCTACAAATAAAAAAAGTAATTATGAAGTACACTTTTGAACTCCTGAGTGCTCTATTTATTTCGATGTATAATCTAAAAAAAATTGTTATTTATCAGTATTAATGGCCAAGAATTATGTTTATTTGATATGGTACAAATGTAGTATAAATACATATTCCGTGTTTTTTTCAGTATATCTATGACATACAATTGCATCAGGTTGGGATAACTTTGTTTGGTTTAGAATGTAATAATGTCCATTATACGCCATCCAGTTTCCGTCACATTCTATAATGTAAAGTCATATTCAGATTATTGTATTACGAATTTGCGATTTTAAAATTTATCATCTTTATACCGGTATTGCACAAAAAAATAACATTTGCAATCCGACGATATGCTCAAATTATACTACAATCCTATCTTAAACCAGGTTTGACAGTTTTGCTATTAATAAAAAAAGCGGTTGTTGCAACCCAGTTTATATGAGTATAGATTCTGCAGTTCATATTTCAATTCTCTACATATCTATTAGTATTAATATGCAGAAAATTATTATTTTTAATGAATAACGTTTTTAGATATGCCATAATTAACAATAATTTAATTCTTTCATACTTATTTTTTAACACAATGACACTCATAATGTAATGAAGTAATGTGTTTACTGACCTGTCGGTGTTTTGTAATAAACCCATCCCGTCTCATTCCCAGTGTCCTGAGAGCCACAGAAATCAAAAACACGACATGTCTTCGTCGAATGCTGGTAACCAAAACACGAGCAATAAGGCCTACACATACTTGCACAGGATAGAGTCGATTCTGCTCTGTATTCCTCCGCGATGATCACTTTAGGCCATTTGTCGGTATACGAAGGTTGCTGTGAAAAATTTCTAGTTAACATTTCAGACTTGATGGCGATGAGTTTCATCCATAAGCACCAGAATATTAAACAAACTGGAATTGCTATCATGTTTTGCCTTGTGATGGCTGGCAACGTTTGATGATATATTTACCAGGTGCTATGTTAAGTAACAAAAGTTTGGTTGATCATGCATGTCGAATGAATTCTACAAAAAATCATAAAAGAGCATTCAAAATCAGAGACCTACAGTCTATTGATTGTCATCCATTGGTAAGTTTGCTTCTTTATGTTAAAGTGAACATTTTTCCTTTCAATTATTAATGCAGGCATAATAACTTTGATATCAATCACACACCCGTTTCCTGAAAATAATGTTCCCCTAGACAGCAACTATTTCACGAAGCTAAAGTTAACGGAAGTACTTGCTGTCGAGGGGGTCAATAATTAATCAACTTATTTGTGATAGATAGTTTGAAGTATTTTTAAATTCTATTGAAATCTGTAAGAGTAGGTTTTCGGCCTCGATTTGGGGCTATGGATTTTCCTATCCCGTGCTTTACACACATTATGTTTGTGACGTCATAGTACGGTCATACTTTGGATTCCACTTCATTGCATTGCATGTAGTTCGCTATTTTTGGTCCTGGTTATGAGAATTTCGGTTTATTAAAATGCTCCTCGCTTTTAATTATTATCTATCACAAATGAGAATCAATATCATTATTGAAATCCTTTAATATATTTTTCTTTACCTATCACAAATGAGAGTCAATATCATTATTAAAATCCTTTTATTTTTTTTCTTTACCTATTCCCATTACCGTTAATGTACACAATTTTACACCAGCATTAAACAATTGTATTCTCTCTCATTACTTGGCTGTTGATCACTCCTCGGCTTTTACCACAGAGAGAGACTACTTGTCTGAATTGACTGAGCTGCATAGGGCCTAAAAAAGTTGTGTGTTTAGGGTAACCCGACCTAACCTACAAAAATGCCCCGATCCTACCTGTTTTAGATGTCTGTTTTTATCCGATTGTGAATTTTATATCTATTAGAAAATCTGTTTTCAAATATGGCACAAACATTCTTATACTCTGTTCCAAGATGTTCTGGATTTACATTTGGCTTAATTGCTTGATATTCATAAATACCTCGGGGTTCAAACGATGTTCATTCAAAAGTATGAAAAATTTCCAAGATTTCTTAGTCAAAACGCCCCTGTTAGCTTATCAGGTTTCAATAGAATGCTAAAAAATGTTATGTCTACGGAGATTTTGTATTGCAGCAAGCCCGGATGATAACGTTGAAAAATTGCGCGATGCATTCCGAGTGTATTCCGAATGGAGAAAAGATGTAAACTTTCCCCATTATAAATCTCCGTAAGGAATCTGTTTTCTTTCCTGTGAATTTTTTCGAGTGAAAGATGATAATGTGTCAAAAAATTATCTTGGAAAATATCCCTTTCAACTATTTCAATTGCACTTCTTTCACAGGTATGTGTATTTTTATTAAAAATCGTCCAAATGTGCTGCATAAATATCTTGGGATTCATACAAAAAAAAATATGATAAAATTAAGAAAAAATCCCTACCTACATGTACCTAACCTAATTTTTTCATCAGTGTTACCCTAAACACAATTTTTTTATAGGCCTAGAGTGTCCTGTTCAATTTAACGAAAGTATTGCATTCTGTCTACTCATCTGTAAGTCAGCAACTTTAACACCTCAATATTTTAAACACACAGAATGACATAAACAGAGTCAATAACATAACACAGTTACCAAATCGGTACCATGGATGGTACATCGATACCGTAGAGAGCTTGCCAGCAGACGGTAAGTCCTACGTAATCTGACGTCAGCGCTTCCCTTCTATCAATTTTCATTGAGTTGTGGAAGCTTTGAATCGGTAAGTATTAATTAAAAAATATATTAAAATCATATAATTATAAATTGATAAAGCTTATTCATTTTAGTTTAATTCAAATTTGATGTAACCTGGCCTCGGTCAACACGCGATTAATTTAAATATTGGCCAATTACTCACTATCTCATTCGATGAAACCTTTTAGTGGCTTAATTATAAAAAATTCCGGATTTCAGCTTAAAATAAATGTATTTGACTCGATCCATTGATCTAAGAAACAGAAAACAATGAAGCTCATTTTCCTACTTCTGGGGTTCTCAAATGCAGATACGGGCTTGTTCTTTTTTTTTCAGCCCGATTTAAAATAAAATTTCTATTTACCCTACACTGTTTTAAAATTTTACATTTAAATATATGTTTTAATAACATGTTTAGACCCCGAGCCCATCCAAGTTTTGAACAACAATGCTGTGTATAGTGGTGTAATAAGAATATGTATATAGATCGATTAATCTTAAAATGCGTATTGTTTAATAACAAATGAATTATTTCTTTTTTCTAAATAGTTGCATTGTTGCACCACTATTAAAATTAAATTGAAATAAATTATCTCAATAGTGGTTGGGAATGCATTTCATTAGAAAATTACTTTACAACCACTATTGAAAAAAAACCAGTGTTGGAATAAATTATTTCAATAGTGGTTGGGAATGCATTTCATCTGAAGAATCACTTTACAACCACTATTGAAATACAACCACTATTGAAATAATATATATAATAAATAGTGTTCCGGGATGTATTCCATTTTGAAAATCAATTTACAGACACTGTTGATGTACAACTACTATTAAAATTATTTTTTCAATCGTAGCTTAGAATGAATTTCTTTATCAATATAACTTTGACAATTTATATTTTTTTCTTTACATTTCTCTTTCTACAAACATATCTATCCTATGATATTGTATATTATTTGCACAACAGTGAACATCTTGTAAATTGACAGAACTTCTATTCAAACCCCCTGTGTATTGAATAATTATTTATTGATGCTTATTATTATAAATATCACTATTAATATAAATTATATCAATAGTGGTTGGGGTGTACATCACTACGACTACTATTGAAATATATTATTTCAATAGTGGTTAAGGATGCAATTCATTTCAACCACTATTTGAATAATTTATTTCAATAGGGGTTAGGGAAACCTTTCATTTCAAACACTATTGAAATAAAGTATTTCAATAATGGTTGCTGATGCATTTCAGTTTTATGTCTATTATTATGTCTGTTTGTAACACTTTCCTTTCTGCTAGGGGAGTTTCTTCAGAAAAGAAGTATGTCTTATGAGATGATGAATTCCTTTTTGATTGTGATGTTCTTTGATTTACCTCTATACTGTCATGTTTCCCATACCATCTGGAACCGAAAGTGTTATGCACAGTCAGAATAATAGGTATTAAAATAACATCCTACCACTATTGAAATATTTTATTTCGATAATGGTTGTAATGAACCGCATCCTTAACCACAATTAAAATGAATTATTTCAATAGTGGTTGTAATGAAATCCAAACCTAACCACTATTGAAATAATCCATTTCAATAGTGGTTATAATAAAGCGTATACCCAACCACTATTGAAATGATTTATTTCATTAAATATTGGTCTTAATGAAGTACATCCTCATCCATTATTGAAATTATTTATCTTAATAGTGATAGTCATTATTACATAAATCTATAATTATATATAAGCTATAACTTTTCTTTTTAATATGCAGGGGTTTTGAATAGAAGTTCTGGCAATTTACAGCGTTGTCTTCTAGTAAATATAATTTACAATTTCCATAAAACATGATATATCTATAGAAAGAGAAAGGAAAAGAAAAAATATGAAAACAATTTCAACTGTTAATCTGCGAGGATTGGTTATTTCTGCACAACAGTGAACATCCTAAAATTAGTACATCTATATCATAGTCTTCATTACTATTACCGTAAAATATGCAAGTGTTTAGTACCTTAATTGTGCATTTGAATTGTTTGTTAGATAAAAACAAATGTATTAGCATGTTTATCTGCGAGAAATGGTTATTTACTTCTACAAAGCAGTGACACTTGTAAGCGTTAGATTTTTTGCATTTCAAAGTAGTTTGCAAATATGATATACAACTTCTTTCTTTCCAAATTTTGAAAAATCTGTAGAAAATAAAAAAAGTGAATATGTGTGTTACCTCGCTGCGTTGTATTGGACCATTGCTACTCTACTTGTTTAACAAATTTATTTTTGAGCAATAAAAGACAGAGTAAGTATGAGTAATTAATGATGAGTGTGTTTGCTTTGAATTGTAATTTGATTATCTTTTTATTGTTTTTTTTTTTTGGGGGGGGGGGGGGGGGGGCTGTCAGTAGCATCCATTCAAGAGTAAATTGTGCATCCGTGCCGAATATACGATTGAGTTTATCACTTTTGTCGTATTTTCCATTTTCTTTTTCATCAATTAAATTATCGAGTTCCTCTGAATTTAGATGAACAATCCGCATACATTTACCTGACATGTTTAAAATTTGCTGAACTGTTTACATTTTCTTAGCAACTGGCTGGTTGTATTTTGATCCTGACGTAATTAACTTGCAGATTAATTGTACGTTAAGATGATATTACATTTTCGTGAGGGCAATATAACTATTTCCCATCCCTTGAAAAAAAAAAAATTAAGGGAGGGCAATGTAACCGTTTCCGGCGTGATTAAGTATTCAGTGAATAGTCATATAATTATCTCATTTGTAACATAACTTATTCAAAAGCGTTATATATTTTATTCCTTGTCGCCAATGTCCTAATTTACGATGACATAAAGTCTTTAACACCAATTTCTAGCAAATAATGACCCATGTCATCAATCCCAGGTAAACAGTTAACACTGTCCTAGGACTGGATACAAAAGAAAGCTTTGAATTTAACTCACGGGTTAGTTACGTGGATGCATAATAACACTACACTTCTATAACATTGATTGAACGACTGATTCTTGTAGAATCTTCAACAAATTTCTTTTAGTTTAATTGTAAAAATATAAGCGTTATTTGCTGGGTTTGAGCCTGCGAGGTTTTGGTTGTTGAACCGTCGTATGTTCCATTCGACCACTCACGCTGTGATTTTCGGGGGATTTAAATGTTTCAGTCGTTTGTGTTATATTAAAAGTACTATATCGTGTTTCGTAGTGTTTTATGGGTACCTAGGTTCTACGGTATTTAAATCCAGGAATCGGTCATAGTAATCATTCGACATTTGTTAGCCAAACGACTGACAAGTTTCTAAATTACTCTTTTTATTATTATAAAATTCAGTTTTATTTTCAGATAAATAAGCGTTGGGAATTTATTTCAGTCCTCTATTGTTGTTACTGATTTTGATGTACAGAATCCACTTGATGTTACTGTGGAAGATGACCTGCCCTCCTGAGCGAAGCGAACATAAGCAACTTTCCTATAACTGTCCCCGTTTCATTTTGTCTGTTTTGCATTGTCCTAGTACTAGGTATAAAAGACGATTTCTTTTCACACAAATTCTAGAAAAACTGATTGCACAATCTTAAAGTTCTAGTAATGGCATTTACAAAACAGTTTTATTTTCCAGGTTCGCTTGACAAATAAAGAAAATTAAAAAAAATCAAAATTTAACCTTTGCATGTTTGTTTTGGAAAACTTTTCATTTAAAGTCTGTCCCAAAATATTTATGCAGCACATTTGAACGAATTTTGATAAAAATACACATACCTTGGTTAGAAGTGCAATTGAAATAGTATAAAGGGATAATTTCTAAGAAATTTTTATTGACACATTATCATATTTCACTCGGAAAAATTCACATGAACGATAAAAGATTTCATACGGAGATTAAGAATGGGGAATGTTTTTCATCTTTTCTCCATTCGGAATACACTCGGAATATATCGCGCAATTTTACAACGTTATCTTCCGGGTTTACTGCAATACAACATCCCCTTAGACATCACGTTTTTTCGCATTGTATTGAAACCTGATAAGCTAACAGGGGCGTTTTGACTGAAAAATCTTAAAATTTTTCATACTTTTGAAAGAACATCGTTTGAACCCTGAGGTATTTATAAATATCAAGCAATGAAGCAAAATGTAACTCCAAGATGTTATGGGACAGAGTATAAAAAAAACCCACATGAATTATGGTTCCAAAATTTTATCTTACATGAATGTTGTCCTACTTAGACCATTTACAAAATTTAATGACCCACCAACCACTTTTACAAAGCACTGAAATCTGCAAAAAAAAAAATGAAAGAACTGAATTATAGAGAAATGACCTTTTCTTCACTACCCAAGCCTTACACATTATATTTTTAAAAAATCTAGTACATGTATATTAGAACATAATTTGCTATTAAAATGATCCCTGTAAATGTTTATGCGTGAAATCTATAATTCACATACTATAATAAAGTTTGAAAGTAAACTGACAAATCATATTAATATATTAATCGTGTAATATTATTGCTAAATCTGATATGGCTCATAATTATAATGATAAAATATTGCATGTAGAGTCATTTTTAGTAATTTAGTAAAAATAACTTAGTAATAAAAACTTATAAACCGATTTGAAAGCAACTGAGGAACAATTTACTTATCTGTACTACTGGACAAGAGATCCTTGTTTCATCGACCGGTAACCCAGAATTGTGCTTGCCACTGACGACTTTTGGAATTGCTTCCGGTTTGTTGTCTTTATTTTTCTGTATGTATACATTACAGTTCTTTCTGTAACATTGCCTTGTTCATCAAGATCATGGTCATAAACAATATTTAAAGAATCCTGAAATCCGGGGTCAATGCTTTTCACTCTAATAGTACACACCTCTTCATTAAATGTGTGTTTTACTTTTTTCAAACTAGAAATGGGGGGAGTGAATGCGATGGCTATTTGTTCATAGTTGCATCATCGTTAAATAGCATCTGCACATTTACAATCAACTGTTCCATTGATAAAAGTTTACCTTAAGAAGTTACATTACATTGATTTGTCTTTTACAACTTGTTACAACAAAACAACAACAGAAAAAAAACCATTTGTTATAACATTAAAAAAACATAATATTTTACTGTAAATTCGTTATTTATATTTTTACGATTCTTTCGAATTTTTTTGGGGAAACAAATTTCCCCCTAAAGGTCAGACATCAACGATTTCTTGATATACAAATGCGCAAAAATGTTACCTATCTATTTTAAGAAAAATGAAATTATTTTCGGAATTGCCATACTGTACAAGGGCGTAATCCGAGAAAAATCTAGAGTTATTGCTCTTTGATATTCCATACCTACTAGTACTGATTGTTGGGGTATTCAAAGTTTGTTTGAATAGGGATGTCTTCCAGATGAATAATTCAATATTATGAAATAGAGGAGCAGAGTTCATACTACGAGGGTTAATTAAAATTGAAATATTAAGCAAAAAGAAGTGAAAGCAAAACCTTGGGACAGAGTATAAATAAATTATACATGTATAACTTTTACCGTGCATTATTATATACGTTACACATATATATCTTGCGCCCACTTATAAGCAGTGAAACACACACACTCTTCACTTTCGCACTCGTACGTTCAAAATTCTTTTACACAAACGATTTTTCCTTGGGGTCTGAACTTGATTTAATTAGAAATAATCAAGTACATGGCGCTTTCAGACCACAAAGATTATGTTTTGTATACATTATCTAATCAATCAATGGGAGTTATGGATTTAAGTTGTAAAATATTATGGCATAAAGAATCAAATATTCATAATTTTATGATTAATTTTATAATCTTATTAATTATTTTAAAATTAAACCTATTAATTATTTTGATATATCATATATTGTCATTTTCCTGATTATTTCAAACCAAATTTGGTTAAATAATAAAGTCACAAAAGTGGCAGAGTGCAACATACCTATTGCCGTACAAAGATGAAGGGCTCACGTGGTTCAATTTCGAGCAGATAGAGGTTAATTATTTCAAGAATATACGTGGAATAATGCTATATGCAGTAATGGTCTATTTCGAACATTATCAATTATGGATAAATGATTTTTAAGATTTTTTTAAAATATTTTATGCATTTTCAAAATTTCTGTTAAGTTCGCGAGAGTTATCTTTCCTGCGGTATTGTCAAAGGTATACAGCATCTTCATATATGGACACAAAATCAAGTTCGCCGGATGTAATCAATGATTTTATTTCGCGGTAAAATCTTGGAAGCGTCATTTTAATACAGTGGTAACAATGTTATTGTTGACAAGTTTATCGTGTTAAATAGTTCGTGTAACGTGGGTGATCGTTCGTGTAACGTGCGGGATGGTGCGTGTATCAGGAAAATTAGTTTGCGTTTTTGGCCGTGCGTGATCGTGCGTGATGGTGCGGTTTTTTTGTTTTGTAACATTTTTTACGGGATGCTAGGATTTATTCTAAAAGCAACGACAAGTAGTTTTTTTTAAACAATGTAACAGTGTAAATTGAATTTTAAAAAAAAAGAAAAGAATATTGACAATTGTTAACATCCATGTATCATGTCAGTGCTGATCTTTTTAAACTATTCTCACTTTCATCATCAAGACTAATAATTGTAAAATCTTCAGCACCTTTCTCCATAAGTATCCCCGTGTCATTTTGTCTGTATTGCATTGTCCTAGTACTAGGTATGGATGACGATTTTTTTCACTCAAATTCTAACAAAAAAAAATGCTTGCACAATCTTAAAGTTTTAGTTATGGCATCTACAAAACAGATTTATTTTTTAGGTTCGCTTGACAAGTGAGGAAATACAGAAAAATTCAAAATTTAACGTTAAACAAAATTAAAACATACAAATTATTGTTTCAAAATTTTATTTTACATCAATTTCGTCCTACCTAGACCATTTACAAACTTTACTGGCCCACCAACTACTTTTACAAAGCACTAGATATCTGCAAGAATAATAAAAACAAAACTCAATTAGAGCAAAATAATTACACCTTCTCTTCACTACAAAGGGTTTAAACATCATCTTTAAAAAGAATAAAAATCTTTGTATATTAGAACATAATTTGCTATTAAAATGAATTAGGTAAACGTTAATGTTTCAAATCTACAAAACACGTCCTATAATAGTACTATAATAAAGTTTAAAGTAAACTGCCAAAGCATATACATATATTAAGTGTAATATTTCTAAATCTGATATGGCTACTACATGTAGAGTCATTGTTACATGTAGTATTTTAGTAAAAAAAACACCTGATAAACCGATTTAAAAACAACTGAGGGACAATTAACTTATCTGATCTACTGGACAAGAGATAAAAAGTCAAAAAAGAGATGAAACTCCTTGTTTCATCGACTTGTAACCAGATTTCTGCTTGCCACTGACGACCTTTGGAATTACTTCCAGTTTGTATGTTTTATAGTCATTTATTTATATGTAGGTATACATTACAGTTACTTCTGTACCATTTTCTTGCTCATCAAGATCATGGTCATAAACAAAATCCTGACATTAGGGGTTAATGCTTCTCAATCTAATAGTACACACCCCTTCATTAAATGTTTTAACTTTGGTCCATCTGGAAATGGAGGGATTGCATGCTTTGGCTGTTAGTCTATAGTTTCAGCATCGTTAATAAGCTTCTGCACATTCACAGTCAACTGTTAAAATGATAAAGCTTTATCTTTAGAAGTTGCATTAAATATTACCTTGTCTTTTACGAATTGTTACAACAACAACAACAAAAACATTTGTCATAACATTAGAAACTTATCATTTTACTGTATATTCGTTAATTATGTTTTAACCGTTCTTTCGAAATTCTTGGAAGAAAATTTTCCCCGCTTAAAGTCAGACATCAACAATTTCTCCTTAATATACAAATGCGCCAATATGTTTATATCTATTTTAAGAAAAAAATATAATTACCTTTTACAGTCATTTTAACAGTGTTCAACACACATGCACGTTCTTGTGATCTGGCATTCCTTCAATACGTGAAACTGTAATGAAACAAAGCATATACTAATACTGTACATTAATTTTAACGTAACTGAATTAAAAAATAGCAATATTTAATGTTTACACATATATATCTCTACATACCTCCTTGCGCCCACTTATAAGCTTTCACTTTCCCACTCGCACGTTCAAAATTCTCCAACACAAAAAAGATACAATAACTCGTAAGTATAATCTTTCGTGAAATAACTTCGACCGTAAACTTGAGATTATATCTAAGTTTTGACATGTGTTTTACATTGGACTTTTAAAAAAGAATCCAATTCACAATTCAGTGTTCCCGTGGTATGTTGAAGATAAAATGAAATGCCACAAATTTCACATCCGGAAAGGTCATATGCTACGACCCATAACCCAATAAGCCTCCTTCCCTGAGTATTATAAAGATGACAGATAAATGGTTTTCTTTTCTTTGAATGAAACTGAGTTAAATGCAATAATAAGACACCTCGACAAGTTTGTGTATGGGCTCCGGTACACAGGTGACCGTTGAGGCCTACTGGCCTCTTGTTTTATGTGGTGTATTGATTTTTCTCAATGGGAAATGTACCGTTTAAGCTAATGAAAATGCACGACATTTCATATGACTTCACAAAAACTTCATTTTTTGAAAGTTTAATCTAAGTTAAAAATAAATTGACCGTTTTATACCGCAGTATGGGCAAAATACGCTTGCAAGTCAAGAAAAAAAGTTAACGTATATCTTGTACGCGTTAATAACGGTCACACAATTTAAATGCGCATTTAAAGCGAAACATAGAAATACAAAACAACAAAATTAAAACTTTGCATATTTATTTTTAAAATGATTTGAAAGATAGAAAACGGGAGACATAAAACATTTAATTATTGAACAATTAAGCCCTGAAGACAGATAATATTTATTCATAAATCAATAAGTAAACGACGCACACGAATACAAACCAACAAAAGTAAACCTTTGCACATTTACTTCTTAGTAAAATTTGATAGTTTTCAAACTAAAAAATAAATCATTTAATTATTGAACAATTAGCCCCTGAAGACAGATAATATTTATCCATGTCAATAAATAAACGTTTACAAGTCATTATGCGACCTTTGATATCCGAAAAGGCGTACATGTAACTCGGTGTACCAGATCAACAGATACAACAACAAATAGAATAGCGAAGTACTCAGAAGCTTTTAACAGGCGTTAATACCAGCAAAGTTTCATCGTAACGTTTGATTAGCCTTTGTCCAATCAGATCGTAGTAGGACCCTCGTGATGGGAGAGAGAGAGAGAGAGAGAGAGCTAACCAAAACAAATTTCGTACTCGTTGAGAAAACAGACAGTGAAAATTATTTCACCACATTGCAATTTGACACAGTTGTTATTTTATTTTTACTTTTTAATATACAAACATAGGAACTGTAATGGTTAACCAGCTGTCGTTACGAAATTAAAAAATCCTTGCTATCTTATCCTTGCTTTCATATCGGCCATGTAAATAAATCATCAAAAGACGGATTGTTGATAAAGAACTTGCATGCTAGTCTGATTAACAAATCACTTTAATGTGCAGGGGTATTTTTTTTTAAGTGCGAAACCCCAACTGCATCCTTTTGGCATAGTGTAGATACTATTTTTTCCGTATATAAAGGTAATGCTTAAAAAATTATTTTTTGAGTTAATTGTACATGACTGACAAAATACAAAGCAAATACTGTGAACTATTCTAGTATGCACACTAAGTTTTTAAGTTCAAGTTAATTAATTACACGATTGTCATGCAGTAAGCAATGTGTCTTAACCAAAATTTAAAAGCTGGGAATTAAATGTACAAAACATTAACAAGCACATGTTTAAAAATAGAAGAAACTAGAGACGAGCTCGTTGCAAGCAACGATTAGGTTTTCCGTCGTAGCTGCGTCATACTTGTGACGTATTACAAAAAATTGATAGCTGACCATCGTGCAATATTAGATTTGTAAACACTGAGAAACAAAGTATTATATTTCTGTGACCGCGTAGATTTTACGGTGATAGAGAATTCGTCTGGATCTGCATCGGTCGTGTGCAGTACGAACGGGGTGAGGGAATGTTGGCGCAAAGTGTATAAGGTAAAAGGTTGGGGCGCGCTGTAGGTCGTAAGCTAAAACGAAGGGTAGGTTTGCCGTATTCCCGAAGGTCCACCAGTATACAGTTCCAGAGAAATAAACAGGCAATTGATGCAGGATTCCACATTATTGGACGAGACTCAACGATGGCAACATTATAACAATTTAACAGACAGACATGTTACAAACAAGTCGGATATGGCCAGAAGTGGCCTCCGGACTCAAGACTCTGGGAGAGTCGGACGTGGCCGGGGCTGGCCGCCGTATTCCAGACTACGCATTGACAATTGTACATAACTATTTATAAGAATCTTAACAATGAGTATAAATTGCAATAAACAGGTATTGATATAAGTTAGCTGAGTGAAAGGTTCACAGATATAAACTAATTAAATAAACTCAATGAGTCCTTGATGTCCAAGAAATGAAAATCTGATAATTGCACAATGTTGTTTTAAGAGATTAACAGTCCTTGAGACATGACACTCTGTCTCTTTGAAATCACATATAAAGTCTGAAAAGTGTCAATCACTAAATAAAATCAAAGTACTGAAGAACTGACGGGAGTTGATTTTGTATGACAAGTACATGTAGTTGCTAATTTGAATTACGCCCATTTTTATAATATGAATTTTTTGGACTTTTTACCGTCTTCCTTGGAAGACGGTATAAAGAGTTGAAATAATTTACAGTCTCTGGACTGTGCACTTCCTCTCCTTTGTGATTGGTAGAAAACACATGAAGTGAAAATTTACATTTATTTCATTGGTTGATATACTGTTCGGCACAAGGGAGATAATTTTCTGATGATCGTTTTTACGAACGACTTAACAATTTTTTGTAGATTTCAAATCTTAAAAAGTAAGAAAACGAAATAACAATAAAAATGGCTCTTAGTGAAATTCAGGCTTTCATTTTTCTGTTAACTAGTTAAAAGCAATATTCTGTAACATTTATTGAAATAATTTGTTCTTTTCTTTTTGTTCTGATTGTCGAGATCTGATGTCGAGAAACCCCAATATGAATCATGTTAAATAATATAAAAAGATAAAATTAATTCAATCAAACTATGTATCAGTGATAGAAATATTTCTCGAAAATTGTATGGATCCAAGCGAAATTAAACTCAAGTCTCGTTCAACCAAACGCTCGGCTGACACCGTAAATCTCCGACAAGGATTTACGGAGACAGCCGAGCGTCAAGCTGGACGAGACTATGCGCGCGCTTGATTAAGCTTAACTTGGTGTACACCGGTAAACACTGGCGTAAAAATTTTGTATTTATATCAAGTCCACTTCAATGGTGTAGTGTACATGGTGTAGGGAAGTTAAGAATGGATATGACGGAAAAGGGTGCAGTTTGAACAAAGAATCTGCTGTTCTGCGACAATTAACAGGTTTTTGTGATATAAATGCAATAAAATAAACACACATTTCAAATTTAATGGCTTTTATACAAACGACAACTTTTATGCGACTTCTAATCCGTTACATTACTTAAAATCATTTTCCAAGTTTCCACATAACATTCGTCCGCCATATTGGTTTCAGTGCTACACCTAACCACACATGCCCCTGACTCGGTGTAAAAAATTGTTCACCCGATGTACACCTAAACGCTACACCTTTGCACTTGATTTACAAAAGTGTACACGGTGTACACCTTTTGGTAAAATCAAGCGCGCCCTATATTGAACTCTGGCGTAGGAATACATACGACTACAAAAATATTTAAATTGTTCGTACCATTTAAAATCTGACTATTTTCAAGGTATTTATAAATAAGTTTCCTTGAAAAAACAATGCTTTATCATACATTACATCGAATTCATCAATTATTTTCAAGAACTAAGTCTTGTCAGCAGCAATGATTTGTGCTGAGGTCCAAACACTGTTTCACTTTCGGTTTGTGTGAGTGACAGCATTGGAGAGTTGATTAAAATCAACTCCCAACAAGTAACTATGTAAGAAATAAACTGTGAGAAAAAATTACGAAAAGATGTTGAATTTTACAAGTAAAGTAAAAAAAATAATAATTGAACAGTGCATTTTGCACGATGATACTACATGTTTATAAGCAAATACAGATCTTAACACGTTGTCTCTAGTTTGATTCGCCGCATTTTATTCACAGAGTGGGACTGTGGTTATGCCCGGTACGATAGTAAAAAGACCACTGGCAAACGTTTGACACGCATTTTTATCGAACGCAAGCGCCAATGAATCTATTAGTATATATGCGGAGATCCTGGAAATTTTTCAAGGGGTTTTGAAGAATAATTTTGTATTTCGAGGAGGGGGAACATGCGCGGGTCAGAAAATTTTTCCGGGGTGGGGGTTGAAAAGTCAGACGGTTATTTGAGTTTGCCAAGGGATGTCCGAGGCATATTTGGTAAGTTTATAATGTACGCGTAATTGAAAGAAATTTCGCTGGGGGGGGGGGGGGGTCTGGAACCCTTCCCCTTCTAGATCCGCGCACGAAGAAGACCGATGCCGGTAATTTTACTGTAATTTGAACCATTTTTATTTAAATATTCATGTTCATAATTATCAGAAAACCAATATTACCTTTCAAAGCAGTTAAAACTTAAAACTTAGGATACGAACCATTTAGTCTCGGTGAGTATTGCGTCCGCGTACGAAAATAATGGCAATTTTTAAGAAATTCGGATGGACGATCTTTGTCCTAGGTCGTCCATCCGTTTCTTTTTCTGACTAAAAGCTACAGACCTGCAGTTAGAGATTTTCAAACTCTTATTGATTATGTCAATTTGTTTGTCTCAAAGAATCATTTTTTAAATCAATAAAGTTTTACCATAAAAAAAAGAAAGAAATCGGGCACAATTTTCAATGTTAGCATTTTACAATTTTATGGTCTAATAAAATTTCAAGAAACAACTATTCATTGCTTTGTCCGAAATATTGCATGAAAAAAATTTACATCGCATTTTTTAAATTACAAAAGGATATTCAAAATGAACTTGGATTAACCGTTAACAAACAGGCATAAAGAGAGACTGAGAACCAATTTCTTCTCTTTTTTTTTTACATCAAAAGAAATTCAAAAATAAATCAAAATATATATTTTTTCTTTGTATGCGTTAATGAAAATGTAGATCAGCAAGGGGGTTCTTTTTCGTGCAAGCACCTACTTAACAGATTGTTACACGGGTCTACAACGATGACAAATATCGAAAAGGCAATATTGTGGGTGAAGGATGAATGTGTAGTTTGTTTTTTAAGTTTATTTTTGATACATGTAATTATATTTATCTGGATCGGTTATGTTTGTTAGTTTGTTTTGATTATTAAAGAGGGGAATAAAGAAATGAGTAATTTCCAAGCACGTAGCATCGTTTTTGAAGGGGGGGGGGGGCAAACTCATCCAACAAATCTTGACAAGCAAAAAAATATAAAAAAATTGGATTTTCCAAAATTTTCAAAATTTCACTCATAATTTCATACCATTTTTTTACATGCTACCAAAATGGGGGGGGGGGGGGGGGCAACTCCATGATATTCAATTTTTTTTGCTTCGAGAAAAAGTGGGGAGAGGACATCTTTATGTCATATAACATGTGAAACTGATTTCATTCCACCCACAAGCTTGAAATAATGAAATAATTTTAATGAAAACAATATAAATAGACGTCATTAATCCCATATCAAACGCCATATAACCACTTGATTCTGCGCGTCTTTTTAATGAATTTAGAAACAGCGGCAAATTCTAAAATGTATTTTTAAAGGTAATGTTAGCTGCAAGTCTGTAGACCTTGTATGAAAAATTTCGGATGGTAGTCAATTTTTCCGGGATACAGACAGAGCGGTACATGTATGCAGCTAAGGTAACTAAGAATGATCCCAATAAAATACTTTGTTGAGTAATGCAAGCTTTTAAGAAAGCAATGCTTATATTTGTTTAAAATATAACACCCAAATACTTCGTCTTACATTCGCTATTTGTAGAACAAGCAGAACCAGTATCAGTCTGACCGGCCTCACAATATACATTGTTGGGATGTTATTGTCCTAGCATTGCAATGCTCTGCATGTACACAATTTCTTTTAAAATTCAAACACTTAAAGTGTTCATCTATATGGCTACACATAACGTACACACGTGATTCAAAATAACCCAGACGGAAAACGGTAAAGAATTCAGTCATTGAGTCTACGTTTTATAGAACTTGTAAGAAAACACAATGCGGGTCTGAATGTTTGTTGATATGTCAATCTATCAATGTACAGTTTGTTAATTATTTTCGATTGCTAAGGCTACAGCGTATTTGATGAACATTGAACAACATTTTTTCCATGCCACTTTTTTCCATGGAAGATAGCGAATACAAGTATAAAGCATTTATAAAATTTATTTAATTACCTCTTTAGAATTGTGTATGGAATAAATAATTTATAAGTTGCTGCTGAAGGTTGTTTGGTATTTTCGTTTGAAGATGCTTTGCAAGTAAAAAACCTGAAACGCGGGGCAAGTCATAACTAATATCCCTAATAACCGTAACTTAAAACTAGCGGCTTTGGATTCAAATATTATCGTATACGAATATTAAGTTCACTTTTTAAAATCATCTCCACGATGATAATTATATTATATCCATCGCAAATCAGTATTTTTTTTTTTTGCTTTAAAAGAGTTGTTCTATCGGGAGCAATCCCGCGTTCGTTTAAATTGTCATGTCAGTAATACACATTGTGCTTTATATGACGGCCGTGTATACGTATTGTAGAAAAGTTGAGTTTAATTACCATGCATTGGAACCATTTTATTAACACATCTCCTAGTACTGAAACAATTCAAAATGTCTCTGTTACAGTAACAGAGTGGGGCGTTAATCGTGTACGTCCAGCTCTACAAGCACATGCACTGTCGTCTAGGCGACGGCCTGAATAGAGCTAGCGACTCTCCTATCGATCGGTTACCTGAGTCTCGTAATGCATCTAAATATAGACAGGGGCACAGTTATGAAACAAACAACAAAAATAAGGTCAAAGAGGTTTATCTATATGAAATGAAAATGTACATATGTATAAAAACATTTGGGAATTTTATGTGGAATTATTTTTGCGCGCTACATGTATCAGTTAGTGCATTACAAGAAGCCCTTTCATAACCTCATAAACGTGCGCACCCCCACAAAAATGGACCGAACTGACAACAATTGTTTCTGCAAATACTGACTATAAATTACGAAAACATTAAATTGAATACTATAGAAGGATTCAAAATTAATTTCTTTACAACTTTGCTTCAATAATGCATTAGAAATATTTATTCCTTTTTAAGTTATTGACAAGAAACTTTGGACGCCTCTAACTCCCTAATTATAAGGGCCAGCCCCTTTTTCGGTTTACCGAATGAAAGGTCTGGGCAAGACCAAGAACTTTTAAAATACATGTTATAACAAATTTTTATCAGGTAGAAAACTAACACGGAAAATACGCGAATTTTTTTGATTTTTTTTTTTAACCTTTGTTTCAACATCTATACCACCCCTTTTATTTGCATTTAAATAATAAATAAAATATATCTCGCACAAATTCAATGTATTAGCTTCCAAACCAGCCCATCCTTGAGACTCTGCCAGTCATCGTTAAAGCTAAACCCCCTGGACAAAAGAAGTCGTTAAATTTTACTAAAAGGGGAATAACTCAAAACCGGATAGGATTTTCCTCAACTTAAATATGCAACGACAACATCACGCGGCATGTTATCAGTCCTGAAAATTTCAAAACAATCGGTGAACAAACGAGCGAGATATAAAGGATCAAAGTTGGCGTCTAGAAGAAAAAAAAAATAATAAGAAATTTGAAATTTTTTCAGAATAATAGTAAGGTTTTCCGCTGAGAGCGGAAAACCTTAAAAATCAACAATATTATCAAGCGGCCACAAAATGCGCAAAATAAAGCACATACCACATAAAATACTATTTTGCGCTTGCATTTCTTATAAGATACTTTGAAAAGTCAGCGTCTTCAAATTAGTTCTTATAATTCGTGGTCAACAAACCGATGCATCAAGACTGGCGTATTTTGTGACATCGTATTGAGGTGCATGTAATATCAGACAATTAATATTCGATACACATAGAGTAATCTCAAAACCACATACTTAAGTGTGGAATTACATTTAATAACTCTGATGTTGAAAGCTGGGACTTAAGTTTCAGAACTTATTCTGAAAACTAATGAATATTATATACCTATATATACAGTTGAATACCAACAACGCTAAAACAATGAGCGATGGTTTTTAGTTCTGTTTTTATTCAGAAGGAGGGGCGGGGGTATATCATTTTTCACAGATAAAATTTGCTAAAAAGTCACATGGCCGATCATTCCACTGCCCGTCATAAAAAATGTCCACACAATCACGAATTTTAATTTGATAATATATATCATCCGGATTATAGGGTTCCCAATTTGTATACGTAATGGGTGTTTTTGAGTGTCCCCATACAAACTGTCCCTCTGTGTCGATGTCATTTCCGCCAGTCCAAGAGGAACAGTCGTATTTGTCTGTACAGTCTACAACAAAGTAATGTTGGTATATATATATATATATATATATATATATATATATATATATATATATATATATATATATATATATATATATATAAGTTTGCTTGTTAGTAAGTAAATGTGTAGTGTAAAGAGAAAACCCTGTGGTTATTTTTAACAGATACAATTGGATTTTTTTCAAATAACGAGAAAAAGTGTAAAATGATACATACAAACATCCTTTAACAGGTGCTCTTCAATCCATTTATTTTCGTCTTCATCATTAATTTCAACAAGGAAAGAACCACACTTTTTGCACTCACTCTACAAATAAAAAAAGTAATTATGAAGTACACTTATGAACTCCTGAGTGCTCTATTTATTTCGATGTATAATCTAAAAAAAATTGTTATTTATCAGTATTAATGGCCAAGAATTATGTTTATTTGATATGGTACAAATGTAGTATAAATACATATCCCGTGTTTTTTTCAGTATATCTATGACATACAATTGCATCAGGTTGGGATAACTTTGTTTGGTTTAGAATGTAATAATGTCCATTATACGCCATCCAGTTTCCGTCACATTCTATAATGTAAAGTCATATCCAGATTATTGTATTACGAATTTGCGAATTTAAAATTTATCATCTTTATACCGGTATTGCACAAAAAAATAACATTTGCAATCCTACGATATGCTCAAATTATACTACAATCCCATCTTAAACCAGGTTTGACAGTTTTGCTATTAATAAAAAAAAGCGGTTGTTGCAACCCAGTTTATATGAGTATAGATTCTGCAGTTCATATTTCAATTCTCTACATATCTATTAGTATTAATATGCAGAAAATTATTATTTTCAATGAATAACTTTTTTAGATATGCCATAATTAACAATATTTTAATTCTTTCATACTTATTTTTTAACACAATGACACTCATAATGTAATGAAGTAATTTGTTTACTGGCCTGTCGGTGTTTTGTAATAAACCCATCCCGTCTCATTCCCAGTGTCCTGAGAGCGGCAGAAATCAAAAACACGACATGTCTTCGTCGAATGCTGGTAACCAAAACACGAGCAATAAGGCCTACACATACTTGCACAGGATAGAGTCGATTCTGCTCTGTATTCCTCCGCGATGATCACTTTAGGCCATTTGTCGGTATACGAAGGTTGCTGTGAAAAATTTCTAGTTAACATTTCAGACTTAATGGCGATGAGTTTCATCCATAAGCACCAGAATATTAAACAAACTGGAATTGCCATCATGTTTTGCCCTGTGATGGCTGGCAATGTTTGATGTTATATTTACCAGGTGCTATGTTAAGTTACAAAAGTTTGGTTGATCATGCATGTCTAATGAGTTCTACAAAAAATCATCAAAAAGCATTCAAAAACAGAGACCTACAGTATATTAAGTGTCATCCATTTGTAAGTTTGCTTCTTTATGTTAAAGTGAACATTTTTCCTTTCAATTATTAATGCAGGCATAATAACTTTGATATCAATCACACACCCGTTTCCTGAAAATAATGTTCCCCTAGACAGCAACTATTTCACGAAGCTAAAGTTAACGGAAGTACTTGCTGTCGAGGGGGTCAATAATTAATCAACTTATTTGTGATAGATAGTTTGAAGTATTTTTAAATTCTATTGAAATCTGTAAGAGTAAGTTAAGACCTCGATTTGGGGATATGAATTTTCCTACCTCGTACTTTACACTTATTATGTTTGTGACGTCATAGTACGTTCATACTTTGGATTCCGCTTCAATGCATTTCATGCAGTTCGTTATTTCTGGCCCTGGCTATGAGAATTTCGGTTTAATAAAATGCTCCTCGCTTTTAATTATTATCTATTACAAATGAGAATCAATATCATTATTGAAATCCTTTAATATATTCTTCTTTACCTATCACAAATGAGAGTCAATATCATTATTAATATCCTTTTATTTTTTTTTCTTACCTATTCCAATTACCTTTAATGTACTCAATTTTACACCAGCATTAAACAATTGTATTCTCTCTCCCTACTTGGGTGTTGATCACTCGTCGGCTTTTACCACATAGAGACTTCTTGTCTGAATTGACTGAGCTGCATAGGACCTAAAAAAATTTGTATGTTTAGGGTATCCCGACCTAACCTACAAAAATGCCCCTATCCTACCATTTTTAGATGTCTGTTTTTATCCGATTGTGAATTTTATATTATATCTTTTAAAAAATATGTTTTCAAATATGACACAAACATTCTTAGGATTCATACAGAAAAAAATATGATAAAATTAAAATAAAATCCCTACCTACATGTACCTTACCTTATTTTTTCATCAGTGTTACCCTAAACACACGATTTTTTTATAGGCCAGAATATTTTTCCCGAGGTGCAGGGAACAGCTCAGTATGATTTATTGCCCGAGGCCAACGGCCGAGGGCAATATATCATACTGAGCTGTTCCCTGCACCAAAGGAAAAACAATCTGGTTTATTGACTGTTCAAGCATTAAATAATTGTTTTATTACCTAATTCCTTTTTTAGTTTTCTGGGTTTACAATTTGCATATTGCAGATGGTTTTCGTGCCATTACTATGATGCAATATACTAAGATTTTTTGGCATCTTTTACAAGTACCAAACTTGTTGCATGCATTACAACATCTCAATTTAATATTAGTTTACACAAAGAAGGAGGAGTCTTCAACCTATTAAATTTTAATTAGTCTTTTACCTTATCTGAGGCTTTAAAACTGTTGATTATTTGATACTCCATTTTGATAACATTGAATTTGGTTTCACCAAGTACTAACTAGAACTGTCCTAATGGGACACATCAAATCAAATCAACATATACAAAATAAAAATTCTAGAATTTTCTCCTATCATGGTACAATGGAACTCCATATCAGAAAATTGATCCCATAGGATTATGATTTTCTTTGATGAGCTTGTTAAATTTAATAAACTACCAAAATATTACCATAATTACCATACTATGTAAAAATATGTAAAAAAGAAAATTTAATATTACAAACAATTCTAAAATTGCCAAAACACTACAATCATATCAGTAATTTTGAGTTTCATTTAAATTAATGCCCAATAGGGTTACTTCATCAATTTACTTGACAAATAAATTTAAACAACCTCTAAAAAATAGTTTAACTTCTTTATTAATAATGATATTTATTTCCTTACAATGATAGAACTTTTGTTTTACATGAAACAGTTTTAAAATAGCCCCAAAACCATCACCAATTTTACAGGTTATCAATTTCCCTAAACACATGCTCCATCTCAACCATGGCTCAGATAATGGCTCCCTGGGGACAAATGAATTCAGCCACACTTGTCTTTGATGTTCTTATTAGCTCCTAAGAATTTATCATTGACAAACAAAAACTTTGCATTGTCAGTTGATTGAATACTTATAAAAAATATTTTTTTTTATTAATTAAGACATTTACTTGACAAATAAATTTAAACAACCTCTAAAAAATAGTTTAACTTCTTTATTAATAATGATATTTTTTATTTCCTTACAATGATAGAACTTTTGTTTTACATGAAACAGTTTTAAAATAGCCCCAAAACCATCACCAATTTTACAGGTTATCAATTTCCCTAAACACATGCTCCATCTCAACCATGGCTCAGATAATGGCTCCCTGGGGACAAATGAATTCAGCCACACTTGTCTTTGATGTTCTTATTAGCTCCTAAGAATTTATCATTGACAAACAAAAACTTTGCATTGTCAGTTGATTGAATACTTATAAAAAATATTTTTTTTTTTAATTAAGACATAAAGACCAAAAACCTTCATCTGGATGTATTTATATGAATATATTTTAGAGTGTTTTAATACTATTAATTAATTAATAAAATCTGTAAGGATTACCTCCCTTACTTTTCAACATTAGTATACAATATATAGAAAAAAGGAAAATGAAAACTCTCATAAAATCATTAAATCTTGTCTGATCTTAAAAAATGAATGGAGGTGCACATCTTCAGATGGTGTTCAACATATGTACAAAGTTTCCAACTGTTCCATGCAGTGAAAAAATTCTATAGGGGGGGGGACAAAGTTGCGTCTACAGACCGACGGACAGACGGACGAACGGGGTGAAACCAATATACCCCCCTAAACTTCGTTTGCGGGGGTATAAAAACAACGTCTATGTAAAGGAATATACATTCCCTGTGAAAGGATGTAACATTATAACATACACGTTTTCTGATATACGTTTCCGGATTTCAGCTTAAAATAAATGTATTTGACTCGATCCATTGATATAAGAAACAAAAAACAATGAAGCTCATTTTCCTACTTCTATGGTTCTCAAATGCAGATACGGGCTTGTTCTTTTTTTTATTTTAGCCAGATTTAAAATTTCTATTTACCCTACACTGTTTTAAAATTTTACATTTAAATAGATGTTTTAATAACATTATAAGACCCCGAGCCCATCAAGGTTTTGAACAACAATGTTGTGTATAGTGGTATAATGAGAATATGTATACAGATCGATTAATCTTAAAATGCGTATCGTTTAATAACAAATGAGTTATTTTTTTCTAATTAGGTGCATTGTTGCAACCACTATTGAAAAAATCCACAATTGAAATAAATTATTTCAATAGTGCTTTGGAATGTATTTCATTTGAAGAATCACTTTACAACCACTTTTGAAATACAACCACTATTGAAACTAGAGCAGAGCTCGTGGCAAAGCCACGAGTAGGTCTTCCGTTGTTGCTGTGAGTTGAAAATATATGTGATATGGTGTCAAACAATTATAATTACTTAACTTTCAGTTCTGCTTTTGTTATAAAAACGTGTTGTGATTGAAAGCCTGCATATAAAACGTGTTTTGAAAAAGAAAATGTTTTAGGAAAACTATTTGTCGCACACAGTTTATGTAATCGTAACAAACATTATTTAAAAAATGAGATATTTAATGGCGAGTTACATTTTCAGAGAATAGCAAGCATTGTTATAAACAGTATGTACTCATGTGTCATGTCAGGAATTGTGGTTTTTTTAAAACCGAGCCCGTTTACAAAACACGTAACCTTTACTCTAAGATAACTTCTTTATTTAAATATTTCTAAATTTATGAAGACAATGTGCAATTTAGAATTGTTGCGTGCTGACAAAATTTACAGACCCTGAAACGTACTACTACACCAAAAAAGCGTGCGACTTACGTGCGAGAAACGTTTCGTGTTAACCGTTTAGCGTTTTGTGTGAATCGTGAAGCGTTTCGTGTAAACCGTTTAGCGTTTCGGACAAAGCGTGCAGAGTTTCGGTCAAAGCGTGTAAATCGTTTCGAGCAAAGCGTGCGAGAACCATGTGAAACGTTCATCAGATTTTATTCGGAACTCTCTGACAATTTGTTTCAAAATGGCGCCCGTGTTTTACATTACATGTACTTTAAACTGTTTGTGATTTGCAAAACTCTTTTGTAGGTATTTTCATGAAAAAAATCTAGAAGAAATGATATACTTATCATTTTACAAAATTTAATTCATTTTTAACAAACAAAAGAAAGGTATATGTATTAAAAGACGACTAGTTACAGAGTACATGTATATATAACGTTTTTATACGATGTTTCAGTACTGGTACATGTACAGTCGTTTTACCGGTAACGAATATTTGCCAATATCGAATAATTTTTAGAAAAATTATTGGTTGAAGACGAAGTTGAGGTTTTAAAAAATCCTAGCTAGGTAATTATAAAACAGAAATAAATATTCTAACAATGCGTGAAGTTGTTTTCCATTTGTACGATTATTTACCGAATTGTTTACAAATTAAAAATGTGACCCACATATGAGCTGCCGGAAGTTCAAAGCAGAAAAAACGAAAGTGTGAAAACAATTAAGCCTTACTATGAAAATAAGTTTGTTATTGATCCCTATTTAGTGGATAATTAGTAAATATAATTCATTTAAAAATATAATGCATCATATCAAATTATAATGGAGCTTTGAATGAAATTACGACTTCAAATAGAACCACGTGTAGTTTTCCTATATAGTTTCGGTTCTTTGCGACAGAAGTATTATTTGGCTGCATATATTGATTGATATACGGGAAAAACAAAGGAAAATGGCAACTACTTATCATCAATTACTATTATAAAGTGTTTTTATGAAAATTCAATATTATAAAGTAACGCAAATGAAAACTGTTCAAGTCCGGTTTCAATTTGACGGGAAAACGGTATGATGAAAATAACGATCATGTTATTTGTTTAAATGACATATTCCCACAATTGTTTTCCTTCTTCATTTATAAGTCCATTAACATGTACCTCTAGTATATTTTGGAAATTAATTCGCCTCAAAATATTCGGCCAGAAGTGATAAAGGGCGCTTAATTCGATACTGGGAAACGAATTCGAAACTAGGAAAATGGAGGGGATGTTGAAATTACTGTCTCCGTAATTCATCCTTTATATTTTCGGAAGTTTTATACAACAATTTAGAAGGACAAAGAAACGCGATTTAAACAAAAAATAAAAACATTTGTAATTCCGATAATAATAGATGCATGCACGACGAAACCGCATGCTGATTCGTTACCGGTAAAATGACTGTACAATATTAAAATTCGCTATATTAAAAAATATTAAATACGGTTAGCAAAACATGATTTCTGTTGGAACAAGCCGTAATCAACTTTAACTTACACGAGCATGGTTTGATAAGCATGTATTTTTTTTTTATTTATTGACATCGATAACTCTTACTGAGACCATTCGGCTTTGCGCAAGCGGCACACATAACCTCGGACATCGGGTGAGACCTGCACCTGGCTGAACCTGTCAATCAAACTCTGTGTATTTGTTTTCATTGGATGGTCAAGCGTCTCTTTTTTTTGTCAATAGCCAATGGAAAATTTATGACTTCAAGGTATTCGGAATCAGCATTTGATGAAGCACACAATTTAAATGATAGTAAATTTATTAATTATTTGAACAAAATTAAATGTAAACATAGAATTAACATACTGATCATTTTTATGAATTGCGGGAAGTAAGTTCTTTGGAATCCCGATTATAGATATTTTTACAAGTAATCATTTTAATTATTTAAACCACTGTTGACGGAAAACAAGAGGTCTTAAAAGTAATTAACGCACAGGGATTTGCCTACAATGTACACAGTCATGCAATTAATTAATATGGGAATCTTTACGTATGGTACTTAATTCAAATAGATCATGATAATCTATACACTGTACGCCGTTATACATGTAAGGAGCGCCGGTAATATATACGAAGATTGAGTCAAAAATTTAAATCATTTTTATTTCTTGTTCTTTTCAATACAATGTTAAATTACTTTGAAAAAAAATTCGGAATAGTAATTACAACTTTCTTTTTTGTTTAATCATTTGAATTTTTTCTGAGGTACATGAGTATGTAAAGGACATATTTATTTACGCGAATGATACGACATAGAAAAAAAATTATCGGATGTTTGTATAACATTGTTTCCTAACGAATGTGACTAATCTAATTTTAAATATTTTTCAACATTATGAATGTTAATAATATCAGATTTATTTACTGTTTGTATTTTTACATCGTTACCTCTAAAACCAATAAAAATACTAATGTTAGAAGAAAAATCAAATCCCGCCGAATACTGAAAAACCGATTTCAGTTTGTAATCATACGGATTTTATTTTTGGTATTGACTATTGAGTTACGGTAACATTTTTTGTGGATGATTTTTTTTATTTATTATTTTATGTAGTAAAAGCACCATTCCAACAATGAGTTCGCTTCCACAATGAAACGTATACATGTAGAAAAACTACAGAAGTGATTAATATGTGACCGATAGAATCTAATCCAAAGTTGTTTAAAACTCATGTGAATATTCTTTTAAATATTCATCGAATGCCTCAACTCTGGACATTCTTTTATCGTGCTAGCACATACCGCAAACATGTAACATGGAGCTTTGATTATAATTTGATTTGATTTTTAAACCACCCTGTACGCTCTCGTATACATCAATGCTTAATCAACTGTACAAGTAAAATAAATTTATCTTTTCATCTTAAACCAATATAATAGTTGAAAACATAATAATCCGTGCAAAATATGAAACATGAACGCGTGATAAGGTACATGTAGAAGATCACGAACCGACCGCGGATCACTTGTCCACTCGCGCCGGATCTCCTCAGCCATGTGCGATGGATGATCATCATTTAAATGTTTAATATTTGGGGGGGGGGGGTTGTTGTTGTTGTTGTTGTTGTTGATTTAAAACATTATTTGAACAGTTTATCAAATATTTTACATAAACAAACCAACCATTAATTTATGTCTGACGATGTTTCCGATTTGGAGTAATATCGTTCATTAATATTCATTTACACTAAAATTTGATTAAATACAAAATGGACAAACTTTTATAACATAAAATTAAAACAGTTCTTGTATTTACGGCTATATTTACTCAAACACGTTCATGTGCATGGAAGTGTGCGTCTCGGTGTGCGAATCTTGTGTATTAAATAACCGCTATGTAGTGCAGCCGTGGCTGAGATCCTCGGCCGTGGGCGAACGATAGATTACGTAAAGGTACAACGCACAGACCCGCACAGCTCATAACCCAGGAAGCTTTGAAAAGATTGCAGTATAATGTAGAAGTTATTTATTTTAAACTTAAAACCCACAATCTATCTATGTCTATTATTGCTTTAGATTGAGAATGCCATTGCTTTTATTAATTAACTGAACGATTTCTTAATTGACACCCAATCGTTTAATCCATAAATATGTGTAATCAAAACGAAAACAATTCTTGAGTTTGCGGATAAATAAACACATATATGAGAGACGCAACTCTCGTGTATTAGATAACCGCTGACCGCTAGGTAGTCCAGCCGCGACCATGGTGACCGATTTTCTCGGCCGCTGGCGAGGGAGAGCTTACGTAATGGTACACACACACAGCTCTGATTCAAGGTAGATTTTAAATGCATGGAGTTTATAACTAAAATGTAATGCATATATAGATGTTTTTAATTCCATATTTTGTGGTTTACTAGAAAAGAAAAAGTTAACAATGATTTGTTTTTCCAAATCTCGCTTTTAAGGATTGTGCATTATAAAAACTTAACAACAATGACTTAAACTCCTAAAAAAAGCACGTATTCTAAAAAAAAAAAATTCTTATGAATTAATGCCGTTTGTATAAACCAGCATACTTTCTGCAGTAACTTTATGCCAGTTGTACGCGCAAAGACTTTCGTTAACTTGTCAAATGAAAACAGGTACATGTTAACATGTAAAGCTTGTTACACTCATACTACACAAATCACTTACAAAATAACATTTTAACGACCTTTATGAGATCCCAACAAACAACTTTTCCAGCGACAGCCATATCAAAATCCTAACCGTTTTTGAGTTATTAAGCAAAAACTTTTAGGAGCCATTGGTCCTTAATTTAAGGGGCCAGCCCTTTTTTATTGGTGTCAAATGAGAGCCCTTGATATTCTGCACAACTTTTATTCTACATGTTTTAACAAATTATTTTTTGTTTAAAAGATACAAAGGAAAATATGACTAAATTTTCGCACTCTTCCGAATCCTGTTTTTTAACCCCCTACCTTTTCCTAAATAAGGAACGTAATCAAAAAACAAAAACCGATGTATACAACTTCAATGTCTTTGTTATTCAAATTCGTTGGATTCCCATTCCCTGCTATCATAGTCTCGGAGCCTTTGTCTGGAAACCAAAGGTCCCAAAAATTTTTAAAAGGGGAATAACTCGTTAACGGAAAGGGAATTCTAACTTTTATGAACTGATGAAGATAGTGTTTTGTAAAGTCCATTAGCCCTGAAAATTTGAGCAAAAACCGTTCAGAAATGAGCACGAAATGAAGCCTCAAAGTTCGCGTCTAGGAAGAAAAAAAAAAAAAAAAATAAGAACTAGAGCAAAGCTCGTTGCAAAGCAACGAGTGGGTCTTCCGGTAATGTCGAAAGTAAAGCCAGAAGTTCCTGTAAAAAGAAGGGTTCTTAAACAAACATAAGAAACTAAGACGAAAAAAATCGAATTATTTTTGGTACGAATTAACAAAATCCGAATGATTCCAAGTACGAATTAACAAAGCTTATCGATTTCAAGAACGACTTAGCAAATACAAATCCGAATGTGTAAAAGTACGATTCAACAATTATCAAATAATTTTAGGTACGAGTTAATTTAGGTCTGAACATAAAACTATTTTCTTAACTAAGAATGTGGAATCAAAATGTCCTGAAAAATCAATTTTTAAACCCGTATATCTCTGTATTGCATCGTCCGATTTTAGAACGGATTTCAGTTTTGAATTATGAATAATAAGCTCTTATTTTCTGTTATTATGATTAATGACAAATTATCGCAAAAAATAAGTTATTATGAAAAGTCTTCGTAGCCCCTTTGGCCCCTTATTTGAGGGGTCACTCCTTTTTTCTTGATATCAAATGAAAGTTCTTGTAAATATAAACATATTTTGTTCTACATGTATTCACGAATTGTTGACCGTTCTAGAGATATCCGAACAACTGTGTTTTAGGGGCCGATCCTTAAACTTACCAGGGCCACCAACATAAATGTTTTAGATACCATATCGTTAAGAACATTATTTTAAGCATTTTTTGTTCTATATTGCTTATCAAAATATTTCTCTTTTTCTAGATATTAATGATCAAAGTTTTGGACATATGGCCCCTTGAAACCCCTTATTACGTATCATATGACATATGTATGGTACCGTATAGATAAACAGATGTACAATGAACATTTTTGGTTCTATAATTGATAACAAATTATTTTTCAGTTAAGAGTTATTATAAAAAGAATTTACAGCCCTCTTGGCCCCTTATATGAAGGGCCAGCCCCTTTTTCTTGATATCAAATAAAAGGTCTTGTAAATATAAACGCATTTTGTTCAACAAGTGTTCAGAAATTGTTGACCGTTCTAAAGATATCTGAACAAATGTGTTTTAGGGGCCGACCCTTAAAATCCTTACTGGGACCACCAACAAAATTTTTTTAGGGAGTATATTGTTAAGAACATTTTTTTAAGCATTTTTTGTTCTATAATGCTTATCAGAATATTTCTCCTTTTCTAGATAAAGATCAAAAGTTCGGACTTTTGGCCCCTTAAAGCTCCTAATGACGTAACATATGACTTAGACATGGTACTGTTTAGATAAACAGGTGTATAATGAACATTTTTGGTTCTATAATTGATAACAAATTATTTTTCAGTAAAGAGTTATTGCAAAAATACTTTAGAGCCCTTTTGGCCCCTAATTTGAGAAGCCAGCCCCTTTTTTCTGAAATCAAACGAAAGATCTAGTTAATCTAAACAACTTTTGCATTACATGTCTCAGCATTTGATGAAGCACAGAATTTAAATGATAGTAAATTTATTAATTATTTGAACAAAATTAAATGTAAACATAGAATTAACATACTGATCATTTTTATGAATTGCGGGAAGTAAGTTCTTTGGAATCCCGATTATAGATATTTTTACAAGTAATCATTTTAATTATTTAAACCACTGTTGACGGAAAACAAGAGGTCTTAAAAGTAATTAACGCACAGGGATTTGCCTACAATGTACACAGTCATGCAATTAATTAATATGGGAATCTTTACGTATGGTACTTAATTCAAATAGATCATGATAATCTATACACTGTACGCCGTTATACATGTAAGGAGCGCCGGTAATATATACGAAGATTGAGTCAAAAATTTAAATCATTTTTATTTCTTGTTCTTTTCAATACAATGTTAAATTACTTTGAAAAAAAATCCGAAATAGTAATTACAACTTTCTTTTTTGTTTAATCATTTGAATTTTTTCTGAGGTACATGAGTATGTAAAGGACATATTTATTTACGCGAATGATACGACATAGAAAAAAAATTATCGGATGTTTGTATAACATTGTTTCCTAACGAATGTGACTAATCTAATTTTAAATATTTTTCAACATTATGAATGTTAATAATATCAGATTTATTTACTGTTTGTATTTTTACATCGTTACCTCTAAAACCAATAAAAATACTAATGTTAGAAGAAAAATCAAATCCCGCCGAATACTGAAAAACCGATTTCAGTTTGTAATCATACGGATTTTATTTTTGGTATTGACTATTGAGTTACGGTAACATTTTTTGTGGATGATTTTTTTTATTTATTATTTTATGTAGTAAAAGCACCATTCCAACAATGAGTTCGCTTCCACAATGAAACGTATACATGTAGAAAAACTACAGAAGTGATTAATATGTGACCGATAGAATCTAATCCAAAGTTGTTTAAAACTCATGTGAATATTCTTTTAAATATTCATCGAATGCCTCAACTCTGGACATTCTTTTATCGTGCTAGCACATACCGCAAACATGTAACATGGAGCTTTGATTATAATTTGATTTGATTTTTAAACCACCCTGTACGCTCTCGTATACATCAATGCTTAATCAACTGTACAAGTAAAATAAATTTATCTTTTCATCTTAAACCAATATAATAGTTGAAAACATAATAATCCGTGCAAAATATGAAACATGAACGCGTGATAAGGTACATGTAGAAGATCACGAACCGACCGCGGATCACTTGTCCACTCGCGCCGGATCTCCTCAGCCATGTGCGATGGATGATCATCATTTAAATGTTTAATATTTGGGGGGGGGGGGGTTGTTGTTGTTGTTGTTGTTGTTGATTTAAAACATTATTTGAACAGTTTATCAAATATTTTACATAAACAAACCAACCATTAATTTATGTCTGACGATGTTTCCGATTTGGAGTAATATCGTTCATTAATATTCATTTACACTAAAATTTGATTAAATACAAAATGGACAAACTTTTATAACATAAAATTAAAACAGTTCTTGTATTTACGGCTATATTTACTCAAACACGTTCATGTGCATGGAAGTGTGCGTCTCGGTGTGCGAATCTTGTGTATTAAATAACCGCTATGTAGTGCAGCCGTGGCTGAGATCCTCGGCCGTGGGCGAACGATAGATTACGTAAAGGTACAACGCACAGACCCGCACAGCTCATAACCCAGGAAGCTTTGAAAAGATTGCAGTATAATGTAGAAGTTATTTATTTTAAACTTAAAACCCACAATCTATCTATGTCTATTATTGCTTTAGATTGAGAATGCCATTGCTTTTATTAATTAACTGAACGATTTCTTAATTGACACCCAATCGTTTAATCCATAAATATGTGTAATCAAAACGAAAACAATTCTTGAGTTTGCGGATAAATAAACACATATATGAGAGACGCAACTCTCGTGTATTAGATAACCGCTGACCGCTAGGTAGTCCAGCCGCGACCATGGTGACCGATTTTCTCGGCCGCTGGCGAGGGAGAGCTTACGTAATGGTACACACACACAGCTCTGATTCAAGGTAGATTTTAAATGCATGGAGTTTATAACTAAAATGTAATGCATATATAGATGTTTTTAATTCCATATTTTGTGGTTTACTAGAAAAGAAAAAGTTAACAATGATTTGTTTTTCCAAATCTCGCTTTTAAGGATTGTGCATTATAAAAACTTAACAACAATGACTTAAACTCCTAAAAAAAGCACGTATTCTAAAAAAAAAAAATTCTTATGAATTAATGCCGTTTGTATAAACCAGCATACTTTCTGCAGTAACTTTATGCCAGTTGTACGCGCAAAGACTTTCGTTAACTTGTCAAATGAAAACAGGTACATGTTAACATGTAAAGCTTGTTACACTCATACTACACAAATCACTTACAAAATAACATTTTAACGACCTTTATGAGATCCCAACAAACAACTTTTCCAGCGACAGCCATATCAAAATCCTAACCGTTTTTGAGTTATTAAGCAAAAACTTTTAGGAGCCATTGGTCCTTAATTTAAGGGGCCAGCCCTTTTTTATTGGTGTCAAATGAGAGCCCTTGATATTCTGCACAACTTTTATTCTACATGTTTTAACAAATTATTTTTTGTTTAAAAGATACAAAGGAAAATATGACTAAATTTTCGCACTCTTCCGAATCCTGTTTTTTAACCCCCTACCTTTTCCTAAATAAGGAACGTAATCAAAAAACAAAAACCGATGTATACAACTTCAATGTCTTTGTTATTCAAATTCGTTGGATTCCCATTCCCTGCTATCATAGTCTCGGAGCCTTTGTCTGGAAACCAAAGGTCCCAAAAATTTTTAAAAGGGGAATAACTCGTTAACGGAAAGGGAATTCTAACTTTTATGAACTGATGAAGATAGTGTTTTGTAAAGTCCATTAGCCCTGAAAATTTGAGCAAAAACCGTTCAGAAATGAGCACGAAATGAAGCCTCAAAGTTCGCGTCTAGGAAGAAAAAAAAAAAAAAAAATAAGAACTAGAGCAAAGCTCGTTGCAAAGCAACGAGTGGGTCTTCCGGTAATGTCGAAAGTAAAGCCAGAAGTTCCTGTAAAAAGAAGGGTTCTTAAACAAACATAAGAAACTAAGACGAAAAAAATCGAATTATTTTTGGTACGAATTAACAAAATCCGAATGATTCCAAGTACGAATTAACAAAGCTTATCGATTTCAAGAACGACTTAGCAAATACAAATCCGAATGTGTAAAAGTACGATTCAACAATTATCAAATAATTTTAGGTACGAGTTAATTTAGGTCTGAACATAAAACTATTTTCTTAACTAAGAATGTGGAATCAAAATGTCCTGAAAAATCAATTTTTAAACCCGTATATCTCTGTATTGCATCGTCCGATTTTAGAACGGATTTCAGTTTTGAATTATGAATAATAAGCTCTTATTTTCTGTTATTATGATTAATGACAAATTATCGCAAAAAATAAGTTATTATGAAAAGTCTTCGTAGCCCCTTTGGCCCCTTATTTGAGGGGTCACTCCTTTTTTCTTGATATCAAATGAAAGTTCTTGTAAATATAAACATATTTTGTTCTACATGTATTCACGAATTGTTGACCGTTCTAGAGATATCCGAACAACTGTGTTTTAGGGGCCGATCCTTAAACTTACCAGGGCCACCAACATAAATGTTTTAGATACCATATCGTTAAGAACATTATTTTAAGCATTTTTTGTTCTATATTGCTTATCAAAATATTTCTCTTTTTCTAGATATTAATGATCAAAGTTTTGGACATATGGCCCCTTGAAACCCCTTATTACGTATCATATGACATATGTATGGTACCGTATAGATAAACAGATGTACAATGAACATTTTTGGTTCTATAATTGATAACAAATTATTTTTCAGTTAAGAGTTATTATAAAAAGAATTTACAGCCCTCTTGGCCCCTTATATGAAGGGCCAGCCCCTTTTTCTTGATATCAAATAAAAGGTCTTGTAAATATAAACGCATTTTGTTCAACAAGTGTTCAGAAATTGTTGACCGTTCTAAAGATATCTGAACAAATGTGTTTTAGGGGCCGACCCTTAAAATCCTTACTGGGACCACCAACAAAATTTTTTTAGGGAGTATATTGTTAAGAACATTTTTTTAAGCATTTTTTGTTCTATAATGCTTATCAGAATATTTCTCCTTTTCTAGATAAAGATCAAAAGTTCGGACTTTTGGCCCCTTAAAGCTCCTAATGACGTAACATATGACTTAGACATGGTACTGTTTAGATAAACAGGTGTATAATGAACATTTTTGGTTCTATAATTGATAACAAATTATTTTTCAGTAAAGAGTTATTGCAAAAATACTTTAGAGCCCTTTTGGCCCCTAATTTGAGAAGCCAGCCCCTTTTTTCTGAAATCAAACGAAAGATCTAGTTAATCTAAACAACTTTTGCATTACATGTCTCAGCATTTGATGAAGCACAGAATTTAAATGATAGTAAATTTATTAATTATTTGAACAAAATTAAATGTAAACATAGAATTAACATACTGATCATTTTTATGAATTGCGGGAAGTAAGTTCTTTGGAATCCCGATTATAGATATTTTTACAAGTAATCATTTTAATTATTTAAACCACTGTTGACGGAAAACAAGAGGTCTTAAAAGTAATTAACGCACAGGGATTTGCCTACAATGTACACAGTCATGCAATTAATTAATATGGGAATCTTTACGTATGGTACTTAATTCAAATAGATCATGATAATCTATACACTGTACGCCGTTATACATGTAAGGAGCGCCGGTAATATATACGAAGATTGAGTCAAAAATTTAAATCATTTTTATTTCTTGTTCTTTTCAATACAATGTTAAATTACTTTGAAAAAAAATCCGAAATAGTAATTACAACTTTCTTTTTTGTTTAATCATTTGAATTTTTTCTGAGGTACATGAGTATGTAAAGGACATATTTATTTACGCGAATGATACGACATAGAAAAAAAATTATCGGATGTTTGTATAACATTGTTTCCTAACGAATGTGACTAATCTAATTTTAAATATTTTTCAACATTATGAATGTTAATAATATCAGATTTATTTACTGTTTGTATTTTTACATCGTTACCTCTAAAACCAATAAAAATACTAATGTTAGAAGAAAAATCAAATCCCGCCGAATACTGAAAAACCGATTTCAGTTTGTAATCATACGGATTTTATTTTTGGTATTGACTATTGAGTTACGGTAACATTTTTTGTGGATGATTTTTTTTATTTATTATTTTATGTAGTAAAAGCACCATTCCAACAATGAGTTCGCTTCCACAATGAAACGTATACATGTAGAAAAACTACAGAAGTGATTAATATGTGACCGATAGAATCTAATCCAAAGTTGTTTAAAACTCATGTGAATATTCTTTTAAATATTCATCGAATGCCTCAACTCTGGACATTCTTTTATCGTGCTAGCACATACCGCAAACATGTAACATGGAGCTTTGATTATAATTTGATTTGATTTTTAAACCACCCTGTACGCTCTCGTATACATCAATGCTTAATCAACTGTACAAGTAAAATAAATTTATCTTTTCATCTTAAACCAATATAATAGTTGAAAACATAATAATCCGTGCAAAATATGAAACATGAACGCGTGATAAGGTACATGTAGAAGATCACGAACCGACCGCGGATCACTTGTCCACTCGCGCCGGATCTCCTCAGCCATGTGCGATGGATGATCATCATTTAAATGTTTAATATTTGGGGGGGGGGGGTTGTTGTTGTTGTTGTTGTTGTTGTTGATTTAAAACATTATTTGAACAGTTTATCAAATATTTTACATAAACAAACCAACCATTAATTTATGTCTGACGATGTTTCCGATTTGGAGTAATATCGTTCATTAATATTCATTTACACTAAAATTTGATTAAATACAAAATGGACAAACTTTTATAACATAAAATTAAAACAGTTCTTGTATTTACGGCTATATTTACTCAAACACGTTCATATGCATGGAAGTGTGCGTCTCGGTGTGCGAATCTTGTGTATTAAATAACCGCTATGTAGTGCAGCCGTGGCTGAGATCCTCGGCCGTGGGCGAACGATAGATTACGTAAAGGTACAACGCACAGACCCGCACAGCTCATAACCCAGGAAGCTTTGAAAAGATTGCAGTATAATGTAGAAGTTATTTATTTTAAACTTAAAACCCACAATCTATCTATGTCTATTATTGCTTTAGATTGAGAATGCCATTGCTTTTATTAATTAACTGAACGATTTCTTAATTGACACCCAATCGTTTAATCCATAAATATGTGTAATCAAAACGAAAACAATTCTTGAGTTTGCGGATAAATAAACACATATATGAGAGACGCAACTCTCGTGTATTAGATAACCGCTGACCGCTAGGTAGTCCAGCCGCGACCATGGTGACCGATTTTCTCGGCCGCTGGCGAGGGAGAGCTTACGTAATGGTACACACACACAGCTCTGATTCAAGGTAGATTTTAAATGCATGGAGTTTATAACTAAAATGTAATGCATATATAGATGTTTTTAATTCCATATTTTGTGGTTTACTAGAAAAGAAAAAGTTAACAATGATTTGTTTTTCCAAATCTCGCTTTTAAGGATTGTGCATTATAAAAACTTAACAACAATGACTTAAACTCCTAAAAAAAAGCACGTATTCTAAAAAAAAAAAATTCTTATGAATTAATGCCGTTTGTATAAACCAGCATACTTTCTGCAGTAACTTTATGCCAGTTGTACGCGCAAAGACTTCCGTTAACTTGTCAAATGAAAACAGGTACATGTTAACATGTAAAGCTTGTTACACTCATACTACACAAATCACTTACAAAATAACATTTTAACGACCTTTATGAGATCCCAACAAACAACTTTTCCAGCGACAGCCATATCAAAATCCTAAACGTTTTTGAGTTATTAAGCAAAAACTTTTAGGAGCCATTGGTCCTTAATTTAAGGGGCCAGCCCTTTTTTATTGGTGTCAAATGAGAGCCCTTGATATTCTGCACAACTTTTATTCTACATGTTTTAACAAATTATTTTTTGTTTAAAAGATACAAAGGAAAATATGACTAAATTTTCGCACTCTTCCGAATCCTGTTTTTTAACCCCCTACCTTTTCCTAAATAAGGAACGTAATCAAAAAACAAAAACCGATGTATACAACTTCAATGTCTTTGTTATTCAAATTCGTTGGATTCCCATTCCCTGCTATCATAGTCTCGGAGCCTTTGTCTGGAAACCAAAGGTCCCAAAAATTTTTAAAAGGGGAATAACTCGTTAACGGAAAGGGAATTCTAACTTTTATGAACTGATGAAGATAGTGTTTTGTAAAGTCCATTAGCCCTGAAAATTTGAGCAAAAACCGTTCAGAAATGAGCACGAAATGAAGCCTCAAAGTTCGCGTCTAGGAAGAAAAAAAAAAAAAAAAAATAAGAACTAGAGCAAAGCTCGTTGCAAAGCAACGAGTGGGTCTTCCGGTAATGTCGAAAGTAAAGCCAGAAGTTCCTGTAAAAAGAAGGGTTCTTAAACAAACATAAGAAACTAAGACGAAAAAAATCGAATTATTTTTGGTACGAATTAACAAAATCCGAATGATTCCAAGTACGAATTAACAAAGCTTATCGATTTCAAGAACGACTTAGCAAATACAAATCCGAATGTGTAAAAGTACGATTCAACAATTATCAAATAATTTTAGGTACGAGTTAATTTAGGTCTGAACATAAAACTATTTTCTTAACTAAGAATGTGGAATCAAAATGTCCTGAAAAATCAATTTTTAAACCCGTATATCTCTGTATTGCATCGTCCGATTTTAGAACGGATTTCAGTTTTGAATTATGAATAATAAGCTCTTATTTTCTGTTATTATGATTAATGACAAATTATCGCAAAAAATAAGTTATTATGAAAAGTCTTCGTAGCCCCTTTGGCCCCTTATTTGAGGGGTCACTCCTTTTTTCTTGATATCAAATGAAAGTTCTTGTAAATATAAACATATTTTGTTCTACATGTATTCACGAATTGTTGACCGTTCTAGAGATATCCGAACAACTGTGTTTTAGGGGCCGATCCTTAAACTTACCAGGGCCACCAACATAAATGTTTTAGATACCATATCGTTAAGAACATTATTTTAAGCATTTTTTGTTCTATATTGCTTATCAAAATATTTCTCTTTTTCTAGATATTAATGATCAAAGTTTTGGACATATGGCCCCTTGAAACCCCTTATTACGTATCATATGACATATGTATGGTACCGTATAGATAAACAGATGTACAATGAACATTTTTGGTTCTATAATTGATAACAAATTATTTTTCAGTTAAGAGTTATTATAAAAAGAATTTACAGCCCTCTTGGCCCCTTATATGAAGGGCCAGCCCCTTTTTCTTGATATCAAATAAAAGGTCTTGTAAATATAAACGCATTTTGTTCAACAAGTGTTCAGAAATTGTTGACCGTTCTAAAGATATCTGAACAAATGTGTTTTAGGGGCCGACCCTTAAAATCCTTACTGGGACCACCAACAAAATTTTTTTAGGGAGTATATTGTTAAGAACATTTTTTTAAGCATTTTTTGTTCTATAATGCTTATCAGAATATTTCTCCTTTTCTAGATAAAGATCAAAAGTTCGGACTTTTGGCCCCTTAAAGCTCCTAATGACGTAACATATGACTTAGACATGGTACTGTTTAGATAAACAGGTGTATAATGAACATTTTTGGTTCTATAATTGATAACAAATTATTTTTCAGTAAAGAGTTATTGCAAAAATACTTTAGAGCCCTTTTGGCCCCTAATTTGAGAAGCCAGCCCCTTTTTTCTGAAATCAAACGAAAGATCTAGTTAATCTAAACAACTTTTGCATTACATGTCTTAACAAAATATTTACACATTAAAAGCTAGGGCCGAAAGTGTGCGAAAATTTCGTGAAAAAAATTGGTGCCAATTTTCGAGCTCGGGCGAGCTTCGCCGCCTTGTGCATTTTTCAAAATATAAAATAAATAGGATCATCTACAAACATTCATCTACTATCCCTGAAAGTTTCATATTTCTATCGCAATTAGTTTTTGAGAAGTTACGTGGACAAAATGGTCCTTAAAAATTTACTAAATCCTCAAAATCTCAAACCGGAAGTGACGTAATCAGCCAGAATTTTTTTAATATCAAGTACGCTTAATGCTCAATACGACCTGTAAATTTCATGCAAATCGGTCGAGTAGTTCACGAGAAATAGCGTTCGAAAAAAGTCAGAAAAAAAATAAAAAATAAAATAATAACTAGAGCAAAGCTCGTTGCAAAGCAACGAGTGGGTCTTCCGTTAATGTCGGAAGTAAAGCTGGAAGTTCCTGTAAGAAGCAGAGCTCTTAAACCAACAACAAATGTAACTAAAATAAAAAGATGAAAAAATCGAATTATTCCTGGTACGACTTAACAAAATACGAATTATTTTAAGTACGACTTAACAAAAACCTTTCCGATTTCAAGAACGACTTAACAAAAAAAATCCGAATCTGTTCAAGTACGACTTAGCAATTATTTTTGGTACGAGTTAATTTTACTTTAAACATTACGCTATTTTTTAAACCAAGGACGCGGAATCAAAATTTCCGGAAAAATCAATTTTTAAACCCCAATTACTCTGTAATGCATCGTCCGATTTTCAAACGGATTTCAGTGTTAGATTCAGATTATTAAGCTCTACCAAATACATATATTTTTTTTATTTGATCAAAAAATTTATTTTTTCGAAAAATTTGAATCACTTCCGGTTTCGACCGGAAGTGACAGATTTTCATTTCTCGGCCCTATTACATAAGTAAAATGACAAATGTAAAATCGGAATGAAATGACAAAATGACTTTTTAAATTTTTTTCTTAAATGACGTAACGTAAAAACGGAAAGGTCGTTTTCAAAGAAACTTTAGGATCTTATATTAGAGGCATAATAGTTGCACATAATCTCTCAAAGTTTCATTTCAATCGGTTATAAACTTTTTGAGTTATAAAGCCGAAAAGGAGTCAGATACAAAAGATGTCACCTTTGACCTTCCAAACTGTGTGCTTGTTGCACCATCAAATGTCAGAAACTTAGCAATGTAAAGTTTATTATATTTCTGTGAATATTTCCTATGTAAAATTACAATGAATAAACATGCTATTCCATCTAACTGTGAAATAGTTTCTATGCTATCTGTCCATGGTGAATAGTCAACGAAAGTATTCACCGGCAGCATTCGATTTCCCTTTTTTAAACTCGGAACACCTCTGGTATAATCCGATCACAGCATTAAATTCAAAGTCCGATAATCATCAAGAAATTCTGCATGGCCAACAAATTAAGTTTTCTTCAGGATAATAATTAATATATCTATATCTATTTACTGACAGAAAGACAGACTAAGACTGTTGTGTTGTGTGAGGATGACAGACAGTTTATTGTCCCCCTCAACAGCAACTATTTCACTTGGCTTCGCCCATGAAATAGTGGCTGTCTTGGAGGACAATAAACTTGCTATCATCCTCATACCCAGTGAATAGGTATATAATGTCCCATCCACATAAATTTCGAGTTATATAACCTCCCATTTGTAACTTGCAATTTCACAGTGTAAAGTCAACACAACAGTCTTAGCCGCAAGTTTCACCATTCAATTCTCATATACGTATTAAACATTAGGGGTTTTCATATTGCATACCAATTCCAACAAGGGAGATCCCTCTAATGATGATCATTAAAATTCATTTTATGAATCTTAGCAACACTCATAAGCCTTCAAGTACAGCATCTCTTAAGGTGGCTCAAAACACCTTGAAATATTTTCTCAAATCAGCAGAAAATTATTTGATTATGATAGATATCATAATTGATAAGAAGTGTTTAAGTCAAAAAGGCAAAAAATGTGCAAATTTGGATGAACAATTACATTTTCAAAAATTTAATTCAATAAACAGTAACAAAAGCTCCAGGCGGACTAAAACTCAAACGGTTTAGAAACCCAATACTTTAACCATTAAGCTATGACGGTATACAACCCAATCGAACGATATTAAGTGTTCAACAAAACATTTAAATCGCCATCTTGTGAAGTAGTGTCTTAAAAAGTATAAGTCTAGGTGTAGTGATGTACCTTAATTTTACAAAAATATTAACGGGTACTTTATCCGAATCGTCCCTTGCTACCTATAACTTAGTACATTTTATGAACAGATGTCTTTGTCTTAGAATAAGAAAGCTAATGCAATTCTGAGAAAAAAGTATACCACATATTGACAATTCCATTGAGGTTTAATAAACATATGGCCATTTAAGTGAACCCACCATTTCCAATTTCTTTTACTCAACACAGGTTTACAGGGTTCTCCATAGTAAAACATCTTTACCTGACCTTTTAGAGGTCAATTGTTGTTCAACCACCTTTAATAAGAAACCTTATTCAATACAACATACATCTACATGATATTATCTTGATAAAAGCTTCACATAACTTAGAAATGCCCTTACATGTATACCCACCCCCTATCTTTTGATTTTCATAAAAAGTCATGGTTTGAAATATTTTGCCTAATTTTCTGAAACTTGTGGCAATTTCTATGAGTCATTTCTCACACATGTTTGAAAACAATCATCAATGATACTAAAATTTGATCTTTTTATGTTTCTTGAATGATTTGTAGCATTTTAATAAATAAATAGACAAGTATTCCTGCATGTGATTTCTTTTTTCCATGAAAAAAGTAAGCTAACAATCATATTTATTAAAAATCTAATCTATTCTGGTTTCTTGTCTCTTTTTAACCATGATAAAACAGTAAGATCAACAAGTTCAACTTCTGCCTTAAATAAAATTAAATTCAAACACACCCGGGTAGCTGGAGGCGGAGGAGAATTCCATTAAAAATGTTCAAATTTGACATGTTTTTTTCTACTTTTTTTATGCATATATACCTTAAAAGGATGAAAATAGATTGTTTCTTGCTCATTTCAAAAGTAATAATCATTGCTGGTGTTATTCAAAAGTCAAATGTACATTTACATATCCTACATGTAATCTTAATGGAGAAAACTGGAAAGAGTTGGGTGATTTTTCAACTATGTAAACACATCTAAATATCTTTATAAAATAAAAAAATGAAGGAAATATAATTGCTTACTTTTATTGAAAAACAAATTTTCACAACAATTATATTTCTTTAAACAGCCTTAATTTTGTTTTTCATAATTTCTTATCAAACATGAACAAACCACAATAGGACATGATGCTTTCTTAAAGTTCCATTATTGTTCATGCATTATCCGATTCAATTTGAATTACCGGTAGATAGTCTGTAGAACACAGGGAATATGCATGTGGGTAGAGGTGACAGGTTAACCTCAAGAGCTGAAACCACAAGAATCAACAGGTAAAAGCCATGTGGTAACAAGAGTCTGCTTTAAGCTGAAATGAAAAAAAAAAATTAGCTGTGTTAACATACATGTACTTGTAATAGCTGTGTTTACATTAACATATACATAATATTTTTGGAAAAATACACTGACCATGCAGTGTTATAAGTATGACATATCCAAATACCGGTATATGACATTAACATTTAGCCAGTACAAAAACAAAAATGTGCATATCAAGTCATAATATCATACCATTAAAATAATTTCTTGGGTATAGACATATCAGATTGGGAGAGAGCGAGAGCAGGAGTGAGAGAGAGAGTTTGTTTTACTTGAAGTGCGACAGCAATATTTCAATTCATAAACTACAAAGGAATATTACCAATCCAAACATGCAGTGTCAAAGTATAAGCTTCTGGTACGTGTATACCATGTTTTGTCAATTCTACTGGGGTTTATTGCGAATAAATTTAGCGAGGGTTTTTTTTTTCTTACGAATTACATGTTTTAAAAACAATACTATGTATAATGCGCATAAAAATGAGGGATTAATAATACATGCTCATTTTAAAATTCAATGCACTTTGGATTTCTTTTACAAGATCGAGATATTTTTGTCACAAAATTAAGTTGCCCTCTGACAGTTTCAGTCTTTGCCAAGATTAAAAGAGAGAGAGGGAGAGAGAGAGAGAGAGAGAGAGATCGAGAGAGAGATCTGAGGCACATGCAGTAAAAATTATTTACATGCTATGTAGATGTGATATGCATGTAAAGCTTACCTAAAATGAATCAATATGTATAAAAGATAATCTCTCAAATTACAATGATTCTGTGAAATACTTATATCTTGAGAAGACTGTTTAATAGATATCATGGAACATTGACCTAAATTCTGAGCTTGATATAATTTGAAATTTGAGACTTTTCATCTCGCACTCTGTTTTACATGCCTGTTACACAAGCAATAACCATATATAACAGAGAGCGAGACAAAAGGTCTAATTTTAATTAGATTGAATATTTACTTTGTCAAATATATTTATTTAATTAAACACAAGCATGAGTTTTTTAATTTAAAAATTAAGTGAAGGCGATATGGTAAAGATCTGCTATATTTAAATATTTAGGGTAAAGTTATCATCATGCAAACATGCACTCTAATTACAACATTCTATTCTTGTGTACCTTAGGACTCCCACCGCTTTTAATTTTAAATTCTTCATGCAATTTACTACTGATATCCTCTCTTCACTTGCCTCGGATAGTCTTTTAAACACCATCACCAGTCCCGTAAATTCATGTGGTCCATTTTGTTTACATGTAAAAATGGCGACTCTCGATCTCGATGTAAATTCAACATACTTGATTTTCCAAGGTCGGTAGCGTGTTTTGGAGAAAGTCTGAGGCAAATAAAGAGTCGATATCAGTAGTAAATTGCATGAAGAATTTAATGGTACTAATGTTTTCACAGAATTTGCGTATAAATAAGGTAAATCAGTCCAAAACTAGCGCACGTTTTTCTGCGCAATAAATATACATGTACAATTTTTTCAATGGGTGGCCCTGTAGCTCTCCGGTCTGTCAATATTTTTTTCCCGGAGAGCTACAGTTCTGCAGCTACCGTGAAAATACACTGGACAGATAATATTCCGAGATTCCGCTGACTCTAACGCCCGCTTTTATATTGTGATGTACTTCAAAAGCGGAGGTAAGAGTCAGAGGAATCTCGGATTAGATTGAAAAGTGCAAATACTTTGAAAAGAAAAAGTCAATACGACATATCCTGTATTGAAACATACCTTTATAATCTGTCACACGTTAGTAGAGCTGAAATTTCCACTATCGACGTCTTGCAGGCCATGCTTCTTTTAAAAATGTAGACACACCGCTATCAGCTGTTTGTTCGCAGTCAAAACATGGCGAGTTGAAATGGGGAATCGTACGATAATTATTTCGATTAAAACTAATAAGACTAATAAAAACTAACAACGTAATGATCGATCGAAATAATGAAATTGTATCGATAAACACTTTAATTAACTATTAAAAAACAGAGTCCGGTTTTATGACCTGCACGAATTGTTTTCAGCAGGAGTTACTTTCAGTGTGAATTTTACACTATTTTTTAAACCAAGAACACGGAATCAAAATTTCCGGAAAAATCAATATTTAAACCCCGATATCTCTGCAATGCATCATCCGACTTGAAAACGAATTTCAGTTTTGTATTAAGCTTTGCAAACTCTACAATATGCATATAATTTTGTGTTTTATATATAGTTTAATTATCAGTACGAATTGTTTTCAGTAGAAATTACTTTCAGTGTGAAATTTGCACTATTTTTAAAACCAAAAACACGGAATCAAAATTTCCGGAAAGATCAATTTTTAAACCCCGATATCTCTTAAATGCATCATCCGATTTGAAAACGAATTTCAGTTTTGCATTTAGCTTTGCAAACTCTACAACATGCATATAATTTTATTATTCGCTCAAAAAAATGAAAATTCCGAAAAATTAGAATCACTTCCGGTTTCGACCGGAAGTGACAAAATAATTTTTTTTGTAAATTTGCCATAAGTAAATCCGCAGATTTACAATCACAGAGAATTTCAAGTCTTTATAAACAACCGTTTACGAGAAAAGTCCTGGACAAAATCACTTTTTGAAATTTTTAAAAATGACGTAACTAGAAAACGGAAGTGACTTAATGACTGAAAGTTTAAAATCTTCAAGGGACAAGTATTTAACATTATCCCTGAAAATTTCTTGCAAATCGGTTGAATAGTTTTTGAGATATAAAGCAAAAAAGAAGTCAGAAGGAAAAACAAGAAGAATAATAACTAGAGCAAAGCTCGTTGCAAAGCAACGAGTGGGTCTTCCGTTAATGTCGAAAGTAAAGCTTGAAGTTCCTGTAAGAAGCAGAGCTCTTAAACCAATAACAAGAGTAACAAAAATAAAAAGATGAAAAAAATCGAATTATTCCTGGTACGACTTGACAAAATACGAATGATTTTAAGTTCGACTTAACAAAAACCTTTCCGATTTTAAGAACGACTGAACAAATAAAATCCGAATGTGTTCAGGTACGACTTAGCAATTATTTTTGGTACGAGTTAATTTTACTTTGAACATTACACTATTTTTTAAACCCAGGACGCGGAATCAAAATTTCCGGACATGCCTGCTTTTCCGTTATTAGAATATTTTTTTTAAAAATCAGAATACAACGTATATTCGGACGAAAGATTTTACAGAGAATATGACAAAATGTTTGAAAAACATGAACTGTTTTCATTAAAATTTGTGATATACAAAATGTACAGAATTTGCTAAACATTATGCATACCTTGTTTCTTCGATTGCGAAAAACCTTGATTATAATCTTTTCAATAATAATCGTTGTTCAGTTTTTTTTAGCTAAATCTTATTGTACAGTCTCAGCTTTGAAATATTAAAAGATACTACGTTTTTAATTTCGTATTTAGCTAGATATGTTGTACAAATATTTCTTATTTATTTGGAAAATCTACATTGACTTTTTCTTTAATATTGGTTATAAAACCGGTGTTTTACAGAGTCCATAAAATATATTACATTAATCAAAACCGCATTTTTAGGACATATTGATTTATAGACTGTGTTTTTTCAAAGCGTCTTGTTTGAATTGGTTGTACCTTATTTGAATAATAAGAAATGGTAATTACTAGTATATAAACATTCACGAAACTTGAGCTTAATATTGCTGTACTGGCTACCATCAATGAAGAGGCAACTTGTTGCTAATGCACATCTTTATTCAGTCATTGAAAAACTAGTATGATGATTTGTGACAATGGCATGATGATGTGACTTGATGGGACAACACGTGATGTGACTAGATGTGATTAACTGGAAAAACAAAGAAAAGTTTTGATGCTATGAATAAACAAACAAAACACACTCAACATATGACAAATATCACTCTAGTAAATATATATGCCCCGTGTTCTTGAAATGAATACTTTCACTTATGCTCTAGCAAATTAGCAAATATAACGAAACTCGTACTACTGGCAAATTACACAATTCAAAATGAATGACTATATATGTACGCCTATTGTAGAGTGCACAAAACATTGCATGCAAACAATGAAACCTTAAATTCCGACATATCATATAATAAAAACATGCTATGATACTTTAGCTTTAAATCTATATACACATTCTAGATATATCCCTTGTGCCAACATTCGAACATGTTATTTAAAATGCATCTTCACAGTTGAACACTTTTGTTTACACATTTATACCTATCGTTTATACATAACTTTTTGCACAACACTATACACAAGCAGATTCATGTAAAACTTACCAACTTAGAAGTTTTATCTCGTAGAAACAAACATAGTAAACATTGTAAATCTAAATGGTATTGAGCACAGGAACTAGGGAGAATCTAAACTGCTCGTGTCCCGCGAAAAATCCTAATAACAAAACAGAATCCATAAATCCGGAATATTCTAAAATTCAAACTCAATCCGGAAAAATGTGTATAATGTTAATGCTATAACAATTGCCTTGACAAAAATTGAAAATTGTCCAAATTTGACAAGAATCTTAAGAATATGGTAAAAGTTTGTAAAATCGTGTTTTTAATAAAGTATTCTACTGTAATCATGCCAACTCATGCCAGTATGGATTTTCAAAGAAATAGAAATACACCCTCATGATAACTGTAAAAGGTAGAAAATCTTTTTGTGTGCGCTTCAATTGAATCAGAGATATAAACATGGTCTAAAGTTGTTCCACCCTCTGTTGTGAAAAAATTCACTATCTGCTTAAACCCGTTGTGCTCCATAAAAGTTTGTATAGGGCCAGATAACTTTGTATCTTCGTTGAAATCTCCTACGAAAATGCACATCTTGCATTGTAATCTTACGGTGTCTATTAAAGATTTCAGAGATTGCAAAAATATGGTAACGTTCAATGTAGGTGGCCGATAAACATTCACTATGGCTATGTTTTTTTTCAGCAACTTGACAGCAATGCCTTCAATGTTTTCGATTGAATGATGAATTATCTGACTCTCATTGTTTTCTTTGATATAGAAAGCGACCCCACCTCCTTTTGAATTACGTAATGACCTCGTGTGTTCATCGTTGTTGCTATAAGCTTCTATTCTTGCAAGATGGCGAAATTGAAACCCATTCAAATGTAGATGAGCAGTTTCTTGATCAGATCTTAACCATGTTTCAGTTAAACAAACAATGTCCGCATTTGTGAATCTCCTGTCACATTTCATGTGGTAAAAGTTTTTATTCAGGCTTTGAATGTTATGAAGTACAACTATGGTGCTGTTGGAGTGAACTTCAAATGGTCTGTCAAGTTCCAGTTTTTTCATGTCTTTCATGGCTGATTTCACATCTGGATCAGCGTACAACTTTTTGGCTAACTTTGCTCTGTCGTTTGTTTCTATGAATAATCCATCTTTTGAAGTTACTCTCGTTAATGCAACATAGGCTTGGCCAGGAGCAAATGTTTTGTCAAGGTTGACAACAACTTTTTCAACAGTCATCCCTTGAACCTTGTGAGCTGTACAGGCCCATGATAGCTTTAATGGAAACTGCTGTCTAACAATAGCATTTGATTTCCTTACAAGAATTTCTTCTTGAATTCTTTCAATCAATACCATGTTTCCATTTTTAGTTCGCTTTCCCGTTTTTATACCGACGTTTTGACTGTCAAATATAACAGCTATAGCTGTAACGTTTGTTTTTTCTGCATCTCCGTATTGAAAGTGTGAAATGTATCCCATAACTCCATTGACTAAACCATCTTTGACATCGCAATTTCTCGTCAACATGACACGAGCATTAACTGCGAAGAGTAACGAGCTTGATAAACTGTCAGTTTTGGTTATGCACGGTTTATCTCTAAGGCAGAGTTTTCCTGAGGTTTTATCTTTTTGATAATCTTTTGCATCAATCTGTTTGAAATCTTTGCATTTCTTTTCTAGCATATTCAAATTGTAATTGTTTACCTCATCGTTAGTGGAGTATACGTGAAGAACATCTTCCGGACCATCTCTGATACAATCATTCACTGTGTCAAGTGTTTCATTTGCTAAAGGATCTTCTAAGGTTCTTGTGCGCAGCAAATTCAAAGCTCTTGCAAATGGAACATCATTGCGTTGACGCATAATTTCAGTCAATTCAACTTCTTGAAATAAATCTTGCCAATGGTCAATTGGATATGATGCATTGTCTTTATATAGTCTCTCATCTTTTCTTTGTTTTACTGGTGGTAGTTGGAAGAAATCACCGACTGCAAGCACACTAACGCCTCCAAATGGGTGTTTGCATTTTTTGATTTGCACTAGTCTTTCATGGATGTAGTATAAAAGTCTTTTGTACACCATCGATACTTCATCTATTACAAGAATTTGCAAGTCTGAGAGCTTCATTCTGATTTCACTTAAAGTTTGTTCTTTTAATGGTTCATATGGCAGTGGCAAGAACTTTGTCAAAGAAAAAACACTGTGAATTGTACTGCCACCAATGTTAAATGCAGCTGTGCCGGTAAAAGCTGTCAGCAACACTGATAAAGCCTCTGGTGACGACAATCTTTTAGAGAAAAGGCGTGATGCTTCGAAATTGATAGCTTTCACAATTTGGCTTTTTCCTGTTCCTGCACCTCCTGTTAAAAATATATGGAACGGAGCTGGGTTTTCATTTACTATTTTTCTGACACACCAGTCTCGCACAAAGTAGAACACGTTTTGTTGGATTTGATTCAAGTTTTGTACAATATTCAACATTTCTTCATTAGAGACGCAAAGTTGTTGTACTTGATATAACACATCAGCTTTGTTGAAATCACTGTCAATATCTGGTATATTTTCTACAAGATCTTCGGGGGTTTTCTGTGTTGACTTCATCATGGCACATTCATCTCTATTTTTTTCTGTCTCGGGGCATAGATTTGCCCATGCATCTTCCGGTTCTCCTATGTTTTCATACAACTCTTGAGCTTCATCTATAACACTTTCATTCTGAGCAAAGCGAGCATGATTTGTTTCCACAATTATTTTTACTGCTGTTACAGATCTCGTGCCATGTAACTTCACAAATCCTTTTTCATAAAATGTTTCGTACAAATCAAAAGTTTCCGGTTTTAATTGTGTTTCATGCCGATAGGGAAGAAACAGCTGTAGTCGAGATTGATAAAATTTCTCAGATGTTTTTTCAGCGCTAAATCTTGGATACCTAACAACTGCCTGTTTTGTTCTCGTTCTCTTTTGAACATATCCCTTAGAATTTTGAAGTTCAAAGACATTTTCATTAACCCCTTTTGGAACTTGGGATTTGGCAAGGACGCGATAATCAGAGCAGAACTCGGCTAGACATATGTTGTTAAATATCTTGTTGTCTGGTCGGTTTTCGTACCTTTCGACAATGTTTGTCATGAAAATTTCGTCATCCTCGTCATTTTCGTCGTGTAAATCATCGTTAGCATCCTTTTGTTTTCGCTTCATTTGTGAAAGGGGTTTTGTCATTCGAGTAGGGTTTTCTCCAACTGGTATGAAGATCACTTTCCTTGAAGCTTCTTTCATTCTTAGATTGCAAACTCTGTAGACGGCTTCTTGCGCAGTAACTTCTCTGTGCGTCAAATATGCAGATCCTATTTTTTTTAATGTTTGTTTGGCATCCAGATTTCCTTCTTGGGCTTCAACGTTTGTTTGTTTTAATAACATTCCCATTTCCCTTTCAGATTTAGAGATGTACGAGACGATGTATACGATGCAACTAAAAGGATCCAAAACATATTGTATATCCATATTTGCATCCCAACATTTAAGAAGACATGGGTTGTACTGATTTGTCCACAATTCATTTGGATGCCTTTTGAGGACAACTGTCAGTTTTTCTGACAAAACATTCATTGCATTTTGGTATGTGTCTTGATTCAGAGAAAGATCCTCGAAAATATCTTCTGTTGTCTCATACCCATCACAATCAGTGTGAATCTTATTCCAAACACTCAATAAAATTTCTTTTGCTTGAGACTTGGTAAGATTTGAAGTAGAATTACGTTGGTGCACATCTTGAATTTCTGCAGTTTCATCTTCATCGTCATCATCATGCTTTTCTGTTATGAATGTACGCTGTGAGGGAGGTCTCGGGAAGTTAAATCTACATTCTTTTCCATTTTTCTTGCACGACTTTGAGTGCTTCTTACTGTGTTGTTGAACATCCAGTACAATTTTTCTTAGTTCAGAGTCTTCATTTTCAGTTGGCACAGCACATGTCACGTATCTGTCGATAAATTCTGCCACAGCTTCCTTACCATCAACATCTATTTTTGGTGCGTTTTCCACCCAAAATAAACAATGCATGTGTGGCGAACCTCTTTGTTGAAATTCAACTCTTTGAAAGAAATCGGCTATTTTCCAAATAGGTTCTGACGGTGAATGAATAACATCCCGCTGAAAGATACGAAATCTATGTTCAAACATTCTAGCCACTGTAACGGGATTGCTCCGCAAAATTTCATTTTTTTCGGTCCAGTCTAACAAATCCGGATTTCTTTCATCATTGAGTTGTTTGAGTAAAGAACTTATGGCATCATTCCATCTATATTCTGCTGAAGAAAACGAGCAAAACCATGTTGGAATTCCAAGCTGTCTAAGCATAGCAAATAGATCTTTCTGAGTTGCTGACCAGTATGCTGGTGTACCTCTTATCGGTTGCATAAATCTAATTGCTTCATCGTTCCTCAACAGTTTTGACAGAGTTTCTGGATTTCTAAGCATATCTGAATTGATAACGCTCCCCTTTTCATTTTTGGTGACCGTCTTCCGAACAGAAATCTGCGTTTTTTCAATTACTTGATTTAGTTCTGACATATACTGACTAAAGAAGATGTAGTTTGTATCTTTTGCAAATCTGTTATCTGCATTCATCAGCCTGTTATTGAAATATCGAGCAAGTGTCAATCTTTTATCTCTTTGTTGATCAAATGAGAATTGTCCTGATGGAAAATGGCAAGGGAATGTCTTTGCTTCGTTTCCTTGTTCTTGAAGCATCCGTACTGGATTATTTCCTTCTGCAGGGGCAATATTGAAGACATCATCAAAATAATGGTCCAAAACTTCTTGTGCAATATCTACAGGTTGGAGACAGCTGTCTACAGCTATTTGTATCTGTTCGGAATCTTCATTCGGTGTTTCTCCTTGAACTTGTTCAGTATCTTCATTTGATGTTTGAATTTCATCTCGTTCAGAATTTTCATTTGAAGTTTGAACTTCATCTTGTTCAGAACCTTCTACATTTTCATTACTCTCAATGTCTCTATTGATAAAGATTCCAGCATACCATTTGTTGTTTTGTTTTAAGTAGTCTAGTGCAGTGAGAACATGAGTTGGGTTTATGAATTGATATTCATAATAACTTTTGTAGCTCAGTTTCCTCTTTAATTTTACTCGAAGCAAAAGGTTTTCATCCTCTTTTAGAGGTAAAAATGTTGCTTTCTTCAAATTAGATGGTACACAAACAACAGGACCATGAATATTCTTCTGCCCACCCTTTGGAAGAGCCATGACTTTCATGAAAGGTATATGTAAGGAAATCAAATGCTGTTCCAAATTGTTTAAGCGAGAAAGTTCCTCAGGGACTGGCTCAAGGAACATGTTATTAGCTGATGCTTCTGGAGGGATTTCACCACTCATTATCTTTCGGTGACATGTATAACATATCCACATTGATGAGTTCGCACAATTTTCTGAGCACGACGTTTTACATTGATGCAAAAACGTATCTTTGATACAAGCACCAGCCACTTCTCTCGATTTTTCACTCTTGGAATACACGTCTCTATTGCACATTTGTACTTGATTTTGGAACAACAATCGATGACAACAACAGCATGCAAAATCTGGACCCCGAGCAGTATTTTTTTTGAACAGATTTATAACTTCTTCAAAGTTTTCAAGTTTGATTTTTTTGTTCAACCTACTTTGCTTGGACTTTTGTATCTTCTTTTTCTGAATACCTGGACTAGAGTGGTAATAACGCTTGCTGTTTTCTAGGGACTTCGATCTGAAAGTTTCATCCGTTTCGTATTTCAATGAACTACTGCGAAGGAGTTTTTCTCTGAATTTTTCATCGCATCTATATTTCTGAATACTCGCTTTTTTAACCCTCTCTTTGTGAGCATCATCCAAACGATACTTATTGATACTTCTTTGTTTCACATTTTCTTTGTGTTTTTCATTCAATTCATACTTTTTTGAGCTTCTCATTTTCATTTGTTGTCTATGTTTATCATCGGTATTGTATTTCTGAGTACTTCTAGTTTTGACGTTTTGTCTATGTTCGTCATCAGTTTTGTACTTCAGCCTACTTTTTGTTTTGACTTTCAGTCGATGTACGTCATTGGTTTTGTATTTTAATGTACTTTTTCTTTTGACATTCTGCCTATGAACACTGTCAATTTTGTACTTTTGCTTGCTCTTCTCCACACAGGTAGATCTATATACACTATCTTTCTTGTACTTTAAAACCGCCTTTTGCTTAATTTTCTCTCTGTATGTCGGATCAGTTCGATAGTTAGAGTTTGCTTTGTTCAATACCTTTTTTCTGTGATCAGGGTCATTGTATTGTGCTCGACTTTTGTTCTTACTCATGAGCCTAGCTTTGTCCCGAAATGTCTGATCATTCTGATATTTTGTTTTATTGCTTTCTTTTAATGAGATTCTGAATTTTTCATTCTCTTTGTACTTCAGTGAGGCTTTCCAAAGCTTTTGATTTTTGAAGTCTAAATTTTCGTTGTACTTTTTTCGATACATTTCCCTTTTGTATTGATTTTTTTTATTTCCTTTTTCAATTCTTGATTTTCGACAACTTTTATCTACGTACATGGAGTCGAGTTTGCTTTCGCTTATAACATCAACCATTAACTCACCAACATCAAGGACAACTTCATAATGGTTTTGATTTTGGTGGTTTAAATATAAACCATTTCGTTTTGTTCTGAGAGATGCACAGACATTTTGTCCTGAGAACTTGAGCCAATTGCCATTTGAAAATGTGAAAATATCGACCGATAGCATATGAGCTAATGCAAAAATTTCGATTTCCGTTGCCCAATTCCCTTCTTTCTCCATTGAAGACACGTGGTTTTTGACTGACGCTTCATTAGATCTCAAAAATGATTGAAATTTGTTTTCATTCTTTAGAATGTGATTGCATATTGCGCTGCGAACAACATGATGGTGATTTTCTGTACTCGTTAGACAATATGAGACTGCTCTGAAAAAACAGTTTCCATCTCCAGTGATAGGTATGGTTAAATTAGGGATTCCTAATTCTTTATTTGGTGTTTCAACTGAGGTAACTTCTATCTGAGCATATTGTATTCCTAGCTCAATGCAGAACTCTTCCTTTAAAGCATTTGATAGGGGACAAAATCGAAATCGGTTTTCTTCATTACGAATAAATACAATTGCATCATCATCACTATCACCATCGCAATCTGTTGTATTCTCACATTCATTTTCACCACTTTGCTCTGTAGAAGTACAACAAACTTTCTTTTCTTCTTCCAACTTTTTTGCACGGCATATTGCCCCTGTTATATTGCATTCAACAATGCTCGAAAACCCCATGGAAATGGCAAGCTTCTGAATATGTTCTAATAATTGCTCTACATTTTGGAACAAAAGTCTTGTACTTTTCCCACTACAACTAAATAAGCCTTGTGGTGATCTTGAATGGGAGTCAAATGTAAAATAAAATCCATTTGTTTTTCCAATAAGAAATGTATTTCCCCCAAAGCACACAAAACACCCATTTGATTCTAGCAAAGCAATTTGTAACGCCTCATATAGATGGTATGCATTGAAGTCAGCATAGCATGGTTCATGACCCGACAAATTTATAATACTTGCTAACGTTGAATTCGTTGTGAATTCAAATGCCCTGTTGAAACACTCAAAGTACTGGGGTAATTCATCTACCAATAAATATCTACTATGCATCGAAGAACTTCTCTGCAAAAATGTGTACAACTCATCACCTGTTGCTAGTATCTTGTTCATATCCTGTGTAGTCCAAAGTTTGCTGCTTTTAAATTGTTCAAAAGCTAGACCAGCTAAACTGTTTGCAACACATTGAGTACCTGCATTGTCACCAAACATGGGATGTGCCTGATGGAATGAACCTTGAACAGATGTCTGAAAATTTGTGTCATTTACATTACAGTCAATTTCATGCATTTGAGTACATTCACTATTTTGAACAAAGTATCTCTGATGATTGTCAACATTCTCATATACAGTTTCATGTGCATGTCTCATAACGTTTTCATTCATGTAACTATTTTCAGCTATGTCAATCTCATTCTCATTCAAAATTTCATCTGCATGTTTTACTTCCTTTTTTTCCATGTCACAAGACAAGTTTACATTGACCAAGTCAGTACTATTTTTACGTTCAGAAGCCGTTTTTAACACTGTCTTTATTTCCTCATCTTTTGATATACTGCTAGACCCTCTTAGCACAGAAGAGTCCAGCTGCGCCTGACCTGCTGGGCAAGGCTTAAAGCCTTCATCATGCCCAGGTACCCTCGTTGGAGTACAAACCCACGCTGGGGAGTCAGTGGACGGTGCCTTTGTCACGTTTTTGACAAACAGACGACTTCCCCGAGGAGATGGCAACCTCGGGGCAGGTGGATGCATTTTCACTCGAGGCGAGGCCTGCATCCTGGCCAGGGGTTTTTCCTCTTTAGGTGGAAACCCCATCAAACCAAACCCTGGAAGATTACCAGGGGGAGCTGACACAGCTCCGTCCATTGACCCGCAAGGGACAACAGACTCTGTGGTCTCATTTGGTGGTGTGACGGCAGAGGAGCAAGCATTCTGTTGTCTTTTCAGTCTCTTTCTCAGCTTGTCTTTCTGGCGACTACGCTTATCATCAATCCTTGCTCTCTTTGGCATCTAAAATTATATTTTAAAAAAATCAAAATTTCTATTGTTGTCTCCCCTTATGAGATGATTGGAAAATGGAATAAATTTAATTAAAGCTAGAGCAATTACCATAAGAAAATATCTCAACATTTGGGATTGCCATTTGTTTCATATTGAAATACAGTTAAACCTCATTATCTTGACCTAGATAGGATTGGTTAATATCTTCGAGATATCTGAGTATTCGAGATATTAAGGGTAAAATACTTAAAGTTTAAGTGTTTGGGACTAAAACATCACTTCGAAATATCCATTGTATTGGAGATATTGGTGTTCGAGATACCGAAGTTCGACTTAATGCCTTGTACATAATGTCCACAGGTTTTTGCTTTTTTCTTCTTTCTCATGTACTTAACATATAGGGCCTACATATGAATATCAATTTCAACAAGAGACATCACTTGATAATCATTAAAAACAAGATATGTGTGAGCAAATGCTCACTAGTGATAACCCCACTCTGATGTGAATATGCAAAATAAGCAAAGTTGACATTTAACAGTGGTTGTCATCCGATTTGTACTTAAATACCGATATATTCTATGATATAAACAAATGGTGTGCTAAAATTTATCTTAAACATAAACAATAAATAGTTGCTGAGAAATCTTTGATGAAAAAATACATCTCACAATATGGCATGCCTAAACAAATAGTGTGTTAAAATTTCAAACTCCTGCAATAAATAATAGCCGAGATATCTTTGATAAAAATTTACCCGGTAGACTAAAATTAACAGTGGTTATTTAACAGGATGTTGACGTCCAATTGCAACAAATATATATCCCACCGTATGGCATGCCTAAACAAATAGTGTATTCAAATTTCAAGCATCTGCGATAATTGCTGAGAAAAATGCGACATAAATTTTTGTTACGGATGGACAGACAGACAGACAGAAACAGAAGGGTATAACAGTATACCCTCTTCTCTGTTGGAGAGAGGGTATAATTATATCATGAATTTTAACAATAACAACCTTCAAGTACAGCAACTCTCAATTTTACAAAAATATTGACAGGTACTTTATCTCAAACTGCCCCTTGCTACCTTTATATTACAGTAACATTCTCTGAAAAGTCATCTTGTCTTAAATTTAAAAAGCTTATGCTATTCTGAGAAAAAGTGTACCCCATTTTGCCTATTCCATTGATATTTAAGAAAAATATGGTTATTTATGTGAACCCACTATTTCCACTTCCCTCAATTTAACACAGATAAGATTCATAGGACTCTCCATAAATAAAGCATCTTTATCCAATCTTTTAGCAGTCAATTGTTGTTCAACCTCCTTAAATAGGAAATCTTATTTCAATACTACATACATGTACATGATATTATCATGATAAAAGCATCACATCACTTTGAAATAACCTTACAATTTTACCCACCTCCATCTTTTGATTTTCATAAGCATTAGTTTGAACACTTAAATCTAATTAAGGTAGCTCCATACTCGTAAAATTCTCTGAGGAAAGTTGAAAAACTGAACTGATTTCGACTTAATAGACTTAAATGTCATCAATTGTTAGAAAAAATTTACATGTCATCACACTTTTTGAGATGCCACATAAACATAAACTAATAAAAGCATATTTTAGCATCAGAAAACTGTAAATTTTTTTGTCAAAAGTAAAATCTTGTAGGCAGAAATTTGTTTTTCTTGTTTAATTTTAATGTCAACGTTATCAGAAAACAAAAATTACAAAAATATTTTAGAATTAATCATTGGAATAAGAAAAACTATAGCATTTAGACATACAACTGAGAGAAAAGTCAGAAAAAGAGTTATTTCCCCTTTGCATAGATAAAATATATAAAATTGGAAATTTAGTATAAAATTAAGTGCGAAAATATCTTGAACCTACCAATAATTCTAATTACATCCATGTGATTATATTCACATAAAATAAATAAAACTATCTTGCACAATATTTAAAGAATTCAAAGTTTTACAAAAAAGTGTGACATCAAAGAACACTGGATCTACTTTAATATAATGAAACTAGCGTTGCAATTTCCTTGAGTCATGTCTCTTATATATTTGAAAACAACCATCACTGATATTGAAAATTGATCTTTTTTGGTAAATGGATAATTTGTTGCATTTTTATTTACAAAAAAACATGCTGCCCTACATGCGATTTCTTGTTTTCATGAAAAAGTAAGCTTATGATCATATTTAGTGGATATCTTATCTATTTTGGTTTCTAGTTTGCTTTTAACTTTGCTAAAATAGTAAGACCTACAAGTGTGACACCAAAACTCCTGTCCCAGTGGCCATGAAATTCATAATTTTGGAGAGGGCTTTAGTGAAAAGATAATTTTAGATAATAAGTGTGCATGACCAGATACATTGAAAAACTAGAAGACTCTTATGATACAAAACAAAATATTTGTGAGCCAATGCTCACTAGTAATACCTGTGCTTTGATGTAATTATACAAATAAGCAAAGAAGACATTTTTAAAACAGGAAGTTAATCAATTTGTTGAATCCCACCATATGGCATGCCTAAACAAACTAGATGTGTCGAAACTCCACAAATGCCACCGTAAACAACCAAAATTTCAACTGCCAAATTTAGTATAACGTTTGATTACAGAAAAACTAAAAAAATCCCTTAAAATTACTCATTCTGTTTTAAGTTCACTAAGCATAAATCTTTCATAAATCATTGGACTGAAAGTAAATTAGAACTAGACCTGTAATTTCTATAAAAAAAAAAATTAACCTTTAACATATAAATATCAACTTTAAAAGTTGCATCACTTCAAAAGTTAGAGAGCACACACTAAGAATATTCCATATACCGGTAGTTCAAGAGGCATAAATCTATCAAAAATCAACGGACCAAAACAAAATCTACTCAAGCTGTTTTTTTGCCAATCATAAATCTACATATATATATATATTAACTTTACATGTGCATTCCTTCAAAAGTTGGAGAGCGGAAACTGGGAATTTCTCTTTTTTTTTCAAAGAGGCACAACTCTGTTTAAAAATCATCCAAGCACCCAAATTTGAACTGAACCTGTAAATTCAATCACATATTAAAAATTTCAATTATTCACGATGTGTAATAGAACAGGTGGCATGAGCTGGCTCCAACCTAGGACCTTTCAATTTTAAAACCGACATTCCAGCAACTGAGCTAAAGGGTTAACCCACTAGCTAATAATAGTAGTGAGCCTATTATATATACCTAATTTAATTTTAAACACTTTAACATTCTTCCCCCTTTTCTTAATAAAAATCTATCATTTAGAAATGTCACACAAGAAACTCTCAACAACTCTACATCAGTTTTTTTGTTGAGTGCTACAAATGTAATAGAAAAAAAGGCTCGAAACCAGAATTCTTCAGTTTAAAAACCAATGTAGCAGAAGGCTAAACCTCTAGCTCAAGTGCTAATAGGAGTGTAGAAGTTCTGAGCCAATTATATGAAAATATACAGACTAATACAGATGAATTAATGCTAAGAAATTTATCTAAGAATTATTTTTTGGGGGGTAAATTTAGGTGTATAATAATATAAAACAAAAGAAAAGGTGTCAATGTGACAGGAAACCTTTCTTTTGTGTGATCAATATCCATTATAATCAATTAGTCAACCCTTAATTAATTAACACCACAGAACCCACAATTTTATTTATTACAATTCAATCCTTTCCCTTTGTGTATTATTCCTTTTGTCTTGTGCGAGTACGCTGTTCTATCTCTGCCTCAGAGCTATCCAATTGAGTGTTAATCCTATCAGGTTTATCATTCTATTTATCAGATTTTTCCATTTATCCTATCGTGTTTATTGTATCATGCCTTTTCATTGAATATAATTTTATTTTGAAGTTACAAGAGACTCATTGTGCTGTATAGTATAATTTATAGAACACATAATGTACATTTCGATCACAGTTTTATTCAAATCTATACACCATAATCTAAAAAAAAAATTACATGTAAATCATATCTATAAGCAATGTAAATGACAATGAATGTAAACTATTGTATTCTTAGGGACAAGTATTTACCTGAATGTTGAATGTATTAAACCGTACATCGAGTGTACTGCTTAAGGTATTCGATGTATAACGACCACATTTTGTACCTAATAAATGAATGGTCCGATATTCTTAATCATGATATCATTTTGAAGGTGTTATCAAATATAAATACTCCACCAAAGGAATTTTCAAAATTTTTATTATGGCCCAACAAATTACACCTTGAATTCTGCATTGAAGTCTATAGGCAATGTATGTTTTATTAAGATATTGTAAAAAGTAACTTAAAATTAGTAAAATTCTTTTGGTTAATACATGCATAAACTTTCTATTTATTTAAATATGAAATAAAATGAATCATTTACCGCAGATATTTTGACGAAACAAAATTTTTCTTTTTTTCATCAAAGGGAAATAACTCTTTAAAAAAATTCAAAGTGCAAAATGACCGGCTCCTTATAAGTTGTCTGTCATGTGAATTTGGTTCATTTCACTTTCATAGTTATCAAGCAACACATATCTAACTAGTTTAAAATGCTTCAAAATTGTTTAATATTCCTTCATTATACATTGAATACCTTAAGCATTAACTTGCATGTAATTCAAATTGTTAATTTATGAATTTGTTTTTGATAGAAAGAAAATTACTTAAGCCAAATAAAAAAATATCACTCGACCGTCCCTATTTTTCTGTTAGAAAGTGAAGTCTCCTTAAAACAGACAAAATGGTCATTGAAAACAGGCACGTTGAGTGCACAGGACCTAAAAACACTGGTTGCTGTCCACCTTAGAAAGGTGGCCTCTTAATTGAATTAAAAATATTCATAATAGTGAAAAACGAAACGAACAACATTGAAACTTCCCAATTATGGGCAGTGGCTGCTGATTAAAGGTGGCTGTAACAGCAAGTGCCACTGATGTAGAACATTAGAACAAATGCATTGAAAAAAATGAATTTCTTTAATTTCTCTACCCAGTAAGGGTGCAACAATAAACCGTGAGAGGGTATATCACTGTAAAAGTATGTCATGATACAGTAGGCTATACCGCGGTTCTGTAATTCGATCCGGAATATATTTATCCGTCCGATTCGGTTTGAAAATTATATTTTAAAAATGATTTCGGTGTTGAAAAACGTGCTTCGCATTATTTAATTTTGCCCCCAGCTACAGTGCATCCCATAAATCTTTGATATAGTTACATTTAGGGTTTTGTAGAATAAACGAAATTGGTTAACGAAGTTCCCAAATTGAGTGTTTCTACATGCAAGTACTATTTTGCAGACCTTTTCCTAAAAACAAACGACATGTGTATTGCACCTCGTATAAAACGGCAATTATCCATGCATTTGTCTGTTGTCGCAAGAAATTAATGCCACATTCCTAGATGTGCAAAAATGTAATCAAAATTAAAGGTTACCATAGTCATTAAATATTTTGCCTTCAGAAAATTCATTACAACTATAATAAGAGCATATATAAGTAATTTAATTGTTGTCAGTGTTAAAATAACGGTATTGATGCCAACATTACATTTTTACCTTATGCAAATCATGTTTACATTCTAATATATACATAGCTGATTAAGAAAAATATGTGGAAAAAATTATGTAACAAAGAGTTGGAGATTAAACAATATGCGTAATTGTTCAAATGTTGATTTGTTATTCTTAAAAGCACATCAAAAGTATCAGAATATGTATCATGTCACATTGTCTGTATCGTGATATGTATCGTAACGTGAGGCAAGTGTATCATTGCACCTGTACTACCCAGTCATAAATTTATTTAATTAACTAACAATAATTTAAAATAACAACTAAAACCTCAAGTAATGATAAAGGTTTGGCTATTCCAGTGTATTCATATCAAATAGTATTAGGGTTGGTCGGGAAATACCAGTGCTGGGTAAATACCGGTATTTCCCGTTCTGGTAAATACTACTGATTTTCACTAAACTGGGGAATACTGAGAAATACAAATTTGTATTCCTTATTTCTTTAATTTGCTCAATGTCAATGTATGTTTGAGATATAAGATATTAACTATCAATAAGCATCAAAACACAATTTAGCATACTTTGCCATTTCACTGTCAGTTTATGAATCTTAAATTCACCAGATCACCTATTCCCAAAGACTTCAATAGTTGCTAGAGTACAAATTTTAGTCCAGCTTTTTGAACCCCTAGTTTAGTGATTTACATATTAATAATTCAAAGCACAAAATAAACTGTTATAATTACTGCAGGTGTTAAAAGAAACAATTTAATAATCACACATGTTGTTTTAATAAATAATTGACTCTTGACAGTTTTGAGCTCCTGTTTTGGGGAGATATATACTATGAGTGGGGTTAATTGGCTTCTCAAATGTGTTGCATACTAAGGTAGATTTGCAAATGTTTCCTTATATGAACCTATAGAATATACAGTGAAAACATTTAATTCTGAGTAAAAATGATTACCCACAGGCTCATCATTAAAAGTTGCATCAATATTGTAAACATAAAAGCATGGTTATATTTATAATTTTGAACAATTTAACCATTCTTAGCTGTAAATATAAGTAACAAACAGCAATGTTAAAAAGTTCACCAAGACATGAAATTGGTTGGTAAATGAAAAAATGTTCTGACAGGATGTAGTCAGGTGACCAATGAAGTTCAGACAAGTGATATTTGTAATGTGTTGTTTATCTTTTAAATTGTTTTCAAAGAATCTTTGTTTTAAGAAAAACCAGGTCATTACAACCAGATTCGATCACCCGGGACAAAATCCAAATTTCCGTAATAGTTGCGTGTCTGTGTTATCCCACATGGATATTTATTTTCTGTTTTATGAAATGGTATCATCAGAAATGTGCATGTGTAACAAATTCAGGTGACATTTTCCTATTCAACTTTCATTATATATATAGTATATCAGCCTCTTAATAACTCCTATGGATAATTAATATGTTAATATAATTTCACAATTATTTTATTTCTATCAGTTGATTGTAAGATACTGGATTTTTTAATGGGCAAACTGAAAATCAACAATCGTCGATAAATTCCAAAATACGCATTGTTGTGAAACAATATTTGCAGCGAATACAAATATACCGCTCCGTAACATATCCTGAAAATTTAATTCACATTAGTTAATTATTATCGACGGAAATTGAAAAATCTCGATCTGCCGCGGCTTTTATTTTGCCCTGGCCCGCGTTTGCCTACCCATTTTACCATGAACAGGAACGATAACTCTTGTTTTTAAAACTAAAAAATTATTAAAGCTAAATTGCGACCGATTCTATAGATTTCGTAGGCTTAAAAATTCCTGTTTTACAAACAAAGCACGACAATCTTAGGGAAACAATAATTTTGGTCTTACAAAACAATGGCCGTTGTACGACGAACACGTGACCTGTTACAAAACAAAAACAAAACTTACGACTTTCAAGTAAACTGCGCTGGTAAACAACAAAGCGGCATCCAAATGTTATGGTGCAAAATTTTACTTTCTGTTTTTTAACTTCTCTCCCCGTCACATTACATTCTTTCGTAAATGGTGGATCAGCTACATTCTTGCTGTTGTTTACTTGTTAAAAACTTCTCTTTTGACCTTCACCTTTGCATCATTTGTTAACTCGTACGATAAACATGTCGATTTAATGTTCAGTCTCCCAGATTTTCAAAAGTAACGTTTGTACAGACACGTATATGTAGCATCGTTGTTTTTTTAAAATGTGTAGTTGTGTGTGTGGGGGGGGGCAGACTAATAAAAAAAAAAGAGGGGGGAGGGGGGTACAACTACAACTTTTCATAAAACGTGAAAATTCTAATTTCCATTTTTTTTTAATTTAGACAATTATAGAAAAATGTTTGCTGAGAGAAAAAAAGGGGGCACCCCCCCCCCCCCCCCCACGATGTTACGTGCCTGGGTTTTAATTCAACAATTAAATATAGTTCTAATTTTCAATACCATTTAAAAATTCTGTATGTTAATATTTACAATAACAATAAAATCAATTTTAATTATCGACAACTGTCAATTTGTATGCGAGATAACATAATAGTACACTGTAAAAAACATTTCTTTGTAATGTGGCTAACGTACATGCAGCAATTTTGAAAGTTTCATTGAAATCTGTCTCGTAAATATAAACACATTTTGTTCTACAAGTGTTCAAGACCATTGTTAACTGTTCTAGACATATCTGAACAACTGTGTATTAGGGACTGACTCATAAAATCATTAACGTGGCCACTAACAAAAAAAGGTAGCATTTAGTTTAAAATATTATTTTGAGCAACTTTTCCTCTACACTAGCTGCTTTTTAAAGGGTTGACCGTCTGTACTGTGTGCTTGTTGCACAGGCATCACATGTCTGAGACTTACTGACCCCCTCCCCCCTCGAACCGTTCATGCCACTAACTAATGTTAATCATTAAAATTCATTTCATGAATCTTAGCAACACTCATAAGCCTTCAAGTACAACAACTCTCAATTTTACAAAAATATTCACAGGTAGTTTATCTGAAACTGTTCTTTGCTACCTTTAACTTAGTACATTTTGTACAACAACATTATATAAAAATATGTTTTGGCTTACAATAAGAAAGCTAATGCAATTCTTAGAAAAAGGATACCACATATTGCCAATTCCATTGAGGTTTAAGAAAAATATGGCCATTTAAGTGAACCCGTGCACCATTTTCACTTTCCTCATTTAACACAGACTCATTGGGTTATCCATAGTAAAAAATCTTTACCCAACATTTTAGAGGTCAATTGTTGTTCAACCTATTTTAATAAGTAATCTATTCAGTACTACATACATCTACAAGATATTATCATGAAAAAAGCATTATATCACTTAGAAATGCCCTTACATGTATACCCTCCCCCATCTTTTGATTTTAATAAAAAATCATGGTTTGAAATCTTTTACCTAATTTTATAAAACTTGTGGCAATTTCTTTGAGTTATTTCTCACACATATTTGAAAACAATCAATTGCAATGATACTAAGAATTGATCTTTTTTTGTTTACTGGATGATTATTGTGCTGCATGTCATTTCTTATTTCCATGAAAAAAAGTAAGCTAACAGTCATATTTTGAGAATATCTAATCAATTCTGGTTTCTAGTCTCCTTTTATTCATGCTGAACAGTAAGACCTTAGGTATACAAGTTTGACAATTTCTTACATTAAAATTAAATTTAAACAAACCTGGGTAGCTGGAGACGGATGAAAACTCCATGATAAATGTTCAAATTTGACATGTTTTTCTGCATTTGCATAATTATATACATTTAAAATGTAAAAATATGCTATTTCTTGTTCATTTCAAAAGTAATTATCATAGCAGTTGTTATATCCTGGTCAAATGTACATTTACATATCCTACATGTAATCTTAAAGGAGAAAATTAGAAACAGAGATGATATTTCAATTAAACACATCTAGATATCATTATAAAATACAAAATAAAGGAAACATAATTGCATACTTTTATTGAGAAACCAATTTTCACAACTAACAAATAAAAATTGTAAATTTCTTTAAACAGCCTTAATCTTGTTTGTCATAATTTCTTGTCAAACACAACAAGCATGATGCTATCTTAAAGTTCCATTATTGTTCACGCTTTATCGTATTGAATTTGAATTACCGGTAAAAAGTCTGTAAAACACAAGGAATCATGCATGTGGGTAAAGTTGAACGGGTAACCTCATGAGCTGAATCCACAAGAATGAACAAGTAAAAGCCATGTAGTCGCCATGTGGGAACAAGAGTCTTTTTGGGCTGAAATTTTAAAAAATCAATTAGCTGTGTTAACATACTAATAAAAGCTGTGTTTACATTAACATATGCAGAGACAGAGAGAGAAGTGAGGAGACAGACAGAGACACAAAGAGAGAGAGATTTACTCATTGTACGACTGCGACAGTCAATATTTCAATTCGAAAACTACAAATAAATATCACACATCCAAACAGCATCAGATTATAAGCTTCTGCTCTACCAAGTTTTGTCAATTCTACTGTTTTTTGGGGGGAATGAATTTAGCGAGAAATCAATTCTATGCATAATGCACATAAAATTTCATGAACTTTTTTACAAAGCTTTGTTATTCCGCTGAACATAGGGGGAAAAAATGTGCAATTGATATTATACGCTTATTTCAAAATTCAATGAACTGTTCATTTTTTTTCTACCTGACAGAGATATTTCTGTTACAAAATTAAATTGCTCTCTGACGCTTTGCCAAGATTCAAAGCACAAGAGAGAGAGAGAGAGAGAGAGAGAGAGAGAGAGAGAGAGAGAGAGAGAGAGAGAGAGAGAGAGATCTGGGCACAGTATCAATTATATCTGTCTTAATTTAAATTGTTTACATACAATGTAGATATGATATGCATGAAAAATTACTCAAGAATGAAACAATATGTAAAAGAGATAAACTACACTAATTACAGCATTCTTCGTTTGTGTACCTTGGGGCCCCCAACCCTTTCAAAAGCACTGTTTTACAGGTTATGGTATGTAATTCAATACACATAGACATACCGGTATACATATATATAGTGAAATAACAAATAAAAATTCCAATCAGCGATGTGTAAAACAAAAACGTGCAAGTACACTTAACTAGATGAGATTTCACTGACTCTAATCCCCGCTTTTATATCGTGACGCACGTCACAACATAAAAGCAGAGGTTACGAGACTGGGAGTCAGAGAAATCTCGGGTTAGACTAAAAAGTGCAATTATTTTGAAAAGAAAAAGTCAACAGGACATAACCAATATTAAAACATACCTTTATAATCTCCCAAAGGAAAGTTGAGATGCATTTTCCACTATCGAAGTTTTGCAAGCCATGTTTCATATGAAAATGTGGACACTTTACTGTCAGCTGTTCGCAATCAAAACAAGGCGCGTGGACGTGGTGATCGTACGATATTTATTTCGATCAAAACAAACATGTTTGTGTTTGATATGCAGAGAACAAATTAACTTGTATAACTTGCATTTATGCATTTATTTTGTGAGTAAAATTATAATAAATAGGTGAATTGAAATATTTACAAACTCTTCATTCAATTATACATGTGTACGTGTTGTTCTATTATACAACAACTGTCTGACGAGCATGGCTTATATTGCACTTACGCTTATTTCAAGTCTCAGCAAAGTCTTTCTTAACTACCGTAATGACTTTCAATAGCTTTTCGCTGTTTAAATCGGGAACAGTGTGTTACTCCTGCTTCTTTTTTATTATGATTCAGATAAAAAAAAGTCGCTATTTTCTAAACTGGTATCACATATTCAACGTACTTATCAATCAAATTAACGATATCATTTCAATGCCCACGCTGATTAACTTTAATTTTTTTCAAATCAGATTTCTGTTTTATGATCAGCAGGCAATTTTCGAATTCGTTTGGAACGAGTTATTTTGACGTTGAGCTTAAGACTATTTTCTGAACCAAAAAACGCGGAATCAAAATTTCCGGAAAAATCAATTTTTGAACCCTGATATCTCTGCAATGCGTCATCCGACTTTAAAACGGATTTCAGTTTAGTATTAAGCATGAAAAACACTATAAATAGCATCAACTTTTTAAGTTAACACAAAAAATTGAAAATTTCGAAAATTTTGAAATACTCCCAGTTTGGACCGGAAGTGACGGAAGGTGAATTCCAGCCTTATGTCCCAATAAAAATGATCAATGTATGAACACAGAAAATTTTAAGTCTCTATCTTAAAGCGTTTTTGAAAAACGCCCTGGACAAAATCACTTTTTAAAAGTTTTAAAATTGACGTAACGTAAAACCGGAAGTGAGGCTGTAATGGAAACTTACACATCTTTAAGGGACGATAATGTCACGTAACCTCTGAAAGTTTCATTGAAATCGGTTGAAAACTTTTTAAGATATGAAGCTTCAAAAAAGTCAGAAAAATAAAGAAAAAGAATAATAATAATAATAATAATAAAAAGAAACAATAGAATAACAAGAGGGTCTTCCGTTGGAAACGGAAGACCCTAATAATAAAAAAAACCAATAGAATAACAAGAGGGTCTTCCGTTGAAAACGGAAGACCCTAATAATAATAATAAAAAAAAACAATAGAATAACAAGAGGGTCTTCCGTTGAAAACGGAAGACCCTAATAAGGAAAAGAAACAATAGAATAACAAGAGGGTCTTCCGTCGGAAACGGAAGACCCTAATAATCTTAACCCGCACAATAATAGAAAGGTCTTCCGTTGGAAACGGAAGACCTTAATAATATATTTAACTAGAGCAGAGCTCGTGGCAAAGCCCCGAGTAGGTCTTCCGTTGTTGCTGCGAGTTCAAAATGTATGTTATATGGTGCCAAACGATTATAATGACTATACTTTCAGTTCTGCTTTTGTTATAAAAACGTGTTGTGATTGAAAGCCTGTATATAAAACGTGTTTTGAAACAAAGAAAGGAAGAAAATATTTTAGGAAAACTATTTGTCGAGCAGAGTTTATGTAATCGTTTCAAACATTCTTTAAAAAGTGAGATGTTTAATGGCGAGTTAAATTTTCAAGGGTAGCAAGCATTGTTATAAACAGTATGTACTCATGATTCATGTCAGGAATTGTATTTCTTTTTTAAACTGATACCGCCTACAAAACACGTAAACCTTTCTCCAAGATAACTTCTATATTAAAATATTTCTAAATTTTTGAAGACTATGTGCAAGTTTAGAATTGCGTGTTGACAAAATTTACAGACCCTAAAACGTACTACTACACCAAAAAAGCGTGCGGCCTACATGCGAGAAACGTTTCGTGTAAACCTTTTAGAGTTTCATGTAAACCGTTTAGCGTTTCGGGCAAAGCGTGTAAATCGTTTCGAGCAAAGCGTGCGAGAACCGTGTGAAACGTTCATCAGATTTCATTCGGAACTCTCTGACAAGTTAATTGTTTCAAAATGGCGCCCGTGTTTTACATTACTTTAACAAAATTGAGCGAATTTTTAACAAACAAAAGAAAGGTATATATATATTAAAAGACGACTAGTAACAGATAATTACAATGTACATGTATATTTAACGTTTTCATGCGATGTTTCAGTACTGAAACAATATTAAAATTCGCTATACATAAAAAATATTAAATACAGTTAGTGAAACATGATTTCTATTGGAACAAACCTAAATCAACTTTAACTTGCACGATCATGTTTTGATAAGCATGTATTTTTATTATTTATTTACATCGGTAACTCTTACTGAGACCATTCGGCTGTGTACAAGCAGCACACATAACCTCGGACATCGGGTGAGACCTGCACCTGGCTAAACCTGTCAATCAAACTCTGTGTATTTGTTTTCATTGGATGGTCAGGCGTCTCTCTTTTGTCAAAAGCCAATGAAAATTAATGACTTCAAGGTAATCGGAATACGTATTTGATGAAGCACACAATTTAAATGATAGAAAATTTATTAATTATTTGAACAAAATTAAATGTAAACATAGAAAGGTAATAAAAAAATTAATTATTATGGGAATCTATACGCATGGTACTCAATTCAAATAGATTATATTATGATTTTATTATTTTATGTAGTAAAATCACCCTTCCAACTGTTACTCAATTACATAACAATTGATGACCTGGGGCTATAAATGTTCTGAGCTGTGTGCGCTGAAGCGACACAAGATTCTCGGTCGCATGCGGCAATTGAATTAACACAGATTGGCCGAATAAACAAAGGGGTGGGAAAGTGAAACAAAATGTTACACATAAGAAACCACCAAAAATGATTTTCGACAGATCTTGCTATCTTTTCTCCAATTAAAAAAAAAATCCAGCGCGAGCACCAGTCAGCGGGGCGGGAGGAGGGGGGGGGGGGTGCAGCAATGAGTTCGCTTCCACAATGAAACTACAGTAGTGATTAATATGTGACCGATAGAATCTAATCTAAAGTTGTTTAAACTCATGTGAATATATTTTTAAATAATCATCGGATGCCTCAATTCGGGGCATTCCTTTATCGTGCTAGCACCTACCGCAAACAAGTAACATGGAACTTTGATTACAATTTGATTTGATTTTTAAACTACCTTATACGCTATCGTATTAACCAATGCTTAATCAACTGTACAAGTAAAATAAATTTATTTTTTCATCTTAAACCAATATAATAGTTGAAAACATAATAAAATATAGTTGTGTCCGTGCAAAATATGAAACATAAACGCGTCATAATGTACATGTAGAAGAACACGAACCGACCGCGGATCACTTATCCACTCGCGCCGGATCTCCTCAGCCATGTGCGAGGGATTATCATCATTTAAATGTTTAATATTTGAGGGGGGGGGGGGGGGTGGTGTTGATTTAAAACATTAATTGTACAGTTTTTAAAGTAGTTTACATAAACAAACCAACCATTAGTTTATGTCTAACGATTTTTCCGATTTGGAGTAATATCGTTCATTAATATTCATTTACACTCAAATATTTAATTAAAAAAATATATACAAGTAGGACAAACTTTTATAACATTAAATTAAAACAGTTCTTGTATATACGGCTATATTAACTCAAACACGTTCATATGCATGTAAGTGTAAGTCGCGGTGTGCGAATCTTGTGTATTAAATAACCGCTTACCGCTAGGTAATGCAGCCGTCGCTGATCTCCTCGGCCGTGGGCAAAGAATATATTTCGTAAAGGTACAACGCACAGAAACGCAATATAATGACCTTACTCTATCAAGTAGAAGTTATATATTTTAACCTTAAACCCCACAATTGATCTTTGTCTATTATTGCTTTAGAGAATGACATTGCTTTTATTAATTAAATGAACTATTTCTTACTTGACATCCAATCGTTTAATCAACAAAAGATTTTGTGTAATCAAAACTAAAACAATTCTTGAGTTCGCGGCTAAATAAACTCAAATATGAGAGACGCAACTCTCGTGTATTAGATAACCGCTGACCGCTAGGTAGTCCAGCCGCGAGCATGGTGACCGATTTTCTCGGCCGCGGGCGAGGGAGAGCTTACGTAATGGTACACACACACACACAGCTCTGATTCAAGGTAGATTTTAAATGCATGGAGTTAATAAATAAAATGTAATGCATAGAGTTTTTTAATTCCATATTTTGTGGTTAAAAAGAAAAGAAAAAGAATGTTTTGTTTTCCAATTGCCGTTTTTAATGATTGTGCACTATAAGAACTTAACAACAATGACTTAAACTCATAAAAAAAAGCATGTACTCCAACAAAAAAAAAATTCTTATAAATTAATGCCGTTTGTATAAACCAGCATACTTTCTGCGGCAACTTTATGCCAGTTGTACGCACGAAGACTTTCGTTAACTTGTCAAATGAAAACAGGTACATGTCAACATGTAAAGCTTTTTACACTCATACTACACAAATCACTTACAAAAAAATATTGCTACGACCTTTATGAGATCCCAACAAACAACTTTTCCAGCGACATCCATATCAAAATCCAAACCGTTTTTGAGTTATTAAGCAAACACTTTTAGGGGCTATTGGCCCTTAATGTAAGGGGCCAGCCCTTTTTTATTGGTGTCAAATGAAAGCCCTTGATATTCTGCACAACTTTTATTCTACATGTCTTAACAAAATATTTTTCGTTAAAAAGATATAAAGGAAAATGTCTAAATTTTTGCACTTTTTGGAATCCTGTTTTTTGACCCCCTACCTTTTCCTAAATAAGGAACGTAATCCAAAAACAAAAACCGATGTATACAACTTCAATGTCTTTGTTATTCAAATTCGTTGGATTCCCATTCCCTGCTATCATAGTCTCGGAGCCTTTGTCTGGAAACCAAAGGCCCTAAAAAATTTTAAAAGGGGAATAACTCGTTAACGGAAAGGGAATTCTAACTTTTATGAATTGATGAAGATAGTGTTTTGTAAAGTCCATTAGCCCTGAAAATTTGAGCAAAATCCGTTCAGAAATGAGCAAGATATGAAGCCTCAAAGTTCGCGTCTAGGAAGAAAAAAAAAAAGAAAAATAAGAATAATCTTAACCCGCACAATAATAAAAAGGTCTTCCGTTGGAAACGGAAGACCTTAAATAGTGTTCCGGGATGTATTCCATTTTGAAAATTAATTTACAGACACTTTTGATGTACAATTACTAATAAAATTATTTTTTCAATTGTAGCTTAGGATAAATTTCTTTATCAATATTACTTTGAAAATTTATATTTTTTTCTTTACATTTCTCTTTCTACAAACATATCATGTCCAATGATATTGTTTATTTTTTGCACAACGGAGAACATCTTATAAATAGCCAGAACTTCTATTCAAACCCTGTGTATTGAATGATTATTTATTAATGATTATTATTATAAATATCACTATTAATATAAATTATATCAATAGTGGTTGGGGTGTACTTCACTACGACCACTATTGAAATATATTATTTCAATAGTGGTTAAGGATGCAATTCATTTCAACCACTATTGAAATAATTTATTTCAATAGTGGCTGGGGATATCTTTCATTTCAACCACTATTGAAATAAAGTATTTCAATAGTGGTTGCTGATGCATTTCAGTTTTATGTCTATTATTTTGTCTGTTTGAAACACTTTCCTTTTTGCTAGGGGAGTTTCTTAAGAAAAGAAGTATGTCTTATGAGATGATGAATTCCTTTTTGATTATGATGTTCTTTGATTTACCTCTATATTGTCAGGTTTCCCATACCACCCGTCATCTGGAACCGAAAGTGTTATGTAAAGTCAGAATAATAGGCTTTAAAATAACTTCCTACCACTATTGAAATATATTATTTCGATAATGGTTGTAATGAACCGAATCCTTATCCACAATTAAAATGAATTATTTCAATAGTGGTTGTAATGAAATGCAAACCTAACCACTATTGAAATAATTCATTTCAATAGAGGTTATAATGAAGCGTATACCCAACCACTATTGAAATGATTTATTTCATTCAATATTGGTCTTAATGAAGTACATCCTCATCCATTATTGAAATTATTTATCTTAATAGTGATAGTCATTATTACATTAATCTATAATGATAAATAAGCTATAATTTTTTTTTAATATGCAGGGTTTTTGAATTGAAGTTTTGGCAATTTACTGCGTTGTCGTCTAGTACAAATAATTTACAATTTCCATAAAACATGATATATCTATAGAAAGAGAAAGGTAAAGAAAAAATATGAAAACAATTTCATATGTTAATCTGCGAGTATTGACAGTGAACATCCTAAAATTAGTACATTTACATATTAGTCTTGATTACTATTACCGTAACATATGTAAGTGTTTAGTATCTCAGTTGTGTATTTGAATTGTTTGTTAGATAAAACAAATGTATATGCATGTTTATCTGCGAGAATTGGCTATTTACTTCTAGACAGCAGTGAAACTTGTAACATAATTGTGTATTTGATATTATTCGTTAGATTTCTTGCATTTCAAAGTAGTTTGCAAATATGATATACAACTTCTTTTTTTCCAAATTTTGAAAAATCTGTAGAAAATAAAAAAGTGAATATGTGTGTTACCTCGCTGCTGTATATTGGACCATTGCTACTCTTCTTGTTGAACAAATCTATTTTTGAGCAATAAGAAGTAAGTATGAGTAATTAATGATGAGCGTGTTTGCTTTGAATTGTAATTTGATTATCTTTTTAGTGTGTTTTTTTTTTTTTTTTTTTTTGGGGGGGGGGGGGGGGGGACTCAGTAGCATCCATTCAAGAGTAAACTGTGCATCCGTGCCGAATATACGATTGAGTTTATCACTTTTGTCGTATTTGCCATTTTCTTTTTCATCAATTTAACTATCGAATTCCTCTGAATTTTGATGAACAATCCGCATAAATTTACCTGACATGTTTAAAATTTGCTGAACTGTTTACATTTTCTTAGCAACTGGCTGGTTGTATTTTGATCTCGACGTAATTTACTTGCAGATTAATTGTACGCTAAGATGATATTACATTTTCGTGAGGGCAATATAACTATTTCCCGTGAAAAAAAAAAATTAAGGGAGGGCAATGTAACCGTTGCCGGAGTGATTAAGTTTTCAGTGAATAGTCAATTATAAATATCTCATTTGTAACACAACTTATTCAAAAGCGTTATATATTTTATTCCTTGTCGCCAATGTCCTAATTTACGATGATATAAAGTCTTTAACACCAATTTCTAGCAAATAATGACCCATGTTATCAATCCTAGGTAAACATTTAATACTGTCCCAGGACTGGAGACAAAAGAAAGCTTTGAATTTAACTCACGGGTTAGTTACGTGGATGTAAAATAACACCACACTTCTACAACATTGATTGAACGACTGATTCTTGTAGAATCTTCAATAAATTTCTTTTAGTTTAATTGTAAAAATATAAGTGTTGTTTGCTGGGTTCGAGCCTGCGAGGTTTTGGTTGTTCGACCGTCGTGTGTTCCATTTGGCCACTCACGCTGTGATTTTCAGGGGATTTAAATGTTTCAGTCGTGTGTGTTATATTTAAAGTACTATATCGTGTTTCGTAGTGATTTATGGGTACTTAGGTTCTACGGTATTTAAATCCAGGAATCGGTCATAGTAATCATTCGACATTAGTTAGACACACGACTGACAAGTTGCTAAATTACTCTTTTTATAATCATAAAATTGAGTTTTATTTTCAGATAAACAAGCGTTGGGAATTTATTTCAGTCCTCTACAGTGGTTAATGATTTTGATGTACAGAGTCCACTTGATGTTACTTTGGAAGATGACCTGTCCTCATAAGGACTTATGTACAACTTGTGGCTTAATAAATGGCTAACTACGTCTATACTATATTATATTTGTTTTATTTATTAATAGAATAAGAAATGATTTATGTTCGGCTGAGCGAAGCGAAAGAGAACATAAGCAACTTTCCCATAACTGTCCCCGTTTCATTTTGTCTGTTTTGCATTGTCCTAGTACTAGGTATAAAAGACGATTTTTTCACACAAATTCTAGAAAATCATAAAGTTCTAGTTATGGCATTTACAAAACAGTTTTATTTTTCAGGTTTGCTTGACAGATAAGAAAAAAATACAAAAAATCAAAATTTAACCTTTCCATGTTTGTTTTGGAAAACTTTCCATTTATAGTCTCTCCCAAGATATTTATGCAGCACATTTGGACTATTTTTGATAAATATACACATACCTAGGTAGGAAGTAAAATTGAAAAAGTGTAAAGGGATAATTTCCAAGAATTTTTTATTGACACATTATCATATTTCACTCGGAAAAATTCACAAGAACGAAAAAAGATTTCTTACGGAGATTTAGAATGGGGAATGTTTTTCATCTTTTTTTCCATTCGGAATACACTCGGAATATATCGCGCAATTTTACAACGTTATCTTCCGGGTTTACTGCAATACAACATCCCCGTAGACATCCCATTTTTTCGCATTGTATTGAAACCTGATAAGATAACAGAGACGTTTTGACTGAGAAATCTGGGAAATTTTTCATACTTTTGAAAGAACATCGTTTGAACCCTGAGGTATTTATAAATATCAAGCAATGAAGCAAAATGTAAATTTAGGATGTCTTGGGACAGAGTATAAAAAAAATAAAAACACATTAATTATAGTTCCAAAATGTTAACTTACATGAATGTTGTCCTACTTAGACCATTTACAAAATTTAATGACCCACCAACCACTTTTACAAAGCACTGAAATCTGCAAAAAAGTGAAAGAACTGAATTATAGAGAAATGATTACACCTCTTCTTCACTACCCAAGCTTTACACATTTAAAAAAAATCTAGTACATGTATATTAGAACATAATTTGCTATTAAAATGAACCCTGTAAATGTTAATGAGTGAAATCTATAATTCACATACTATAATAAAGTTTGATAGTAAACTGACAAGGCATATTAATCTTATAATAATATTGCTTAATCTGATATGGCTCATAATTATAATGATCAAATACTACGTGTAGAGTCATTGTTAGTAATTTAGTAAAAATAACTTGGTAAAAAGAACTTATAAACCAATTTGAAAGCAACTGAGGGACAATGTACTTATCTGTACTAATGGACAAGAGATCCTTGTTTCATCGACCGGTAACCCAGAATTCTGCTTGCCACTGACGACTTTTGGAATTGCTTCCGGTTTGTTGTCTTTTATTTTTTTGTAGGTATACATTATAGTTCTTTCTGTAAAATTGCCTTGCTCATCTAGATCATGGTCCTAAACAATATATAACGAATCCTGAAATCTGGGGTCAATGCTTTAACTCTAATAGTACACACCTCTTCGTTAAATGTGTGTATTACTTTTTTCAAACTAGAAATGGGGGAGAGCATTCGTTGGCTATTTTTCCATAGTTGCATGATCGTTAAATAGCATCTGCACATTTACAACCAACTGTTTCATTGTTAAAAGTTTACCTTAAAAAGTTGCATTACATTGATTTGTCTTTTACAACTTGTTACAACAACAACAGAAAAAAAAAATTGTTAAAACATTAAAAAACATAACATTTTACTGTTAATTCGTTATCTATATTTTTACGATTCTTTCGAAATTTTCGAGGAAAAAGTTTCCCCGCTAAAAGTCAGACATCAAAGATTTCTTGATTTACAAATGCGCAACAATGTTACATATCTATTTTAAGAAAAATGAAATATTTTCGGAATTACCATAGTGTACAAGGGCGTAATCCGAGACCACCCGATAGTAAAAAAAACCAAACACAGGATGAATCTCTGCCATTCAGTTAACTGAAAGGTAACTGATAGGTAACTGAAATGTGGCTGAATGGCATAGCTATGCCATTCAGTCACCTTTCCAGACCTTTCAGTTTTCATTCAGTTGACTGAATGGCAGAGGTTCATCCTGTGAAAACTCTATTTTGGGAACAAATATGGGTAAAAAAAATATAGAGTGATTGCTCTTTGATATTTTATACCTACTAGTACTGATTGTTGGGGTATTCAAAGTTTGTTTCAATAGGGATGTCTTCCAGATGAATAATTCAATATTATGAAATAGAGGAGCAAAGTTCATACTTTGAGGGTTAATTAAAACAACGCAGTCATTTATACAATCTCTAACACTCATTCACGTTCTCGTCACCTCGCATTCCTTCATCATTACGTGACACGTGTCCCAAGTTATTGCTTCCATCACTTTGTGATGATTTTTAATAAAAATACACATTCCTGTGAAAAACATACGGTTGAAATCGATGAAAGGGAATATATCCAAGATACCCTCATTGAACAATTATCATTTTTCACTCAAAAAAGTTTACAGAAACGAAAACAAATTTCTTACGGAGATTTATAATGGGAAATGTTTATCACTACTGGCTCTAAAAAGTACTGAAAGTGCCATTTTTTACTGATAATTTCTGATATTTACTGATATTGTACTGTTAGTGCTGAGAATTGCTGATATTTACTGATAATTTTACTGCTGTTACTGATAATTGCTGTTGGTTCTGATATTTACTGATGCTTTTGCTGTGAGCTCTGATAATTACTGATATTTACTGAGATTTACTGTTGGTACTGAGAATTGCTAATAATTACTGAGAATATTTTAAGGCCCAAAACATTGTCTTTTAATTATTAAATAACACATATTTCAGATTTGACACAATTTATTTAATTATATATTCCTAAGTTTTATTTATTTGATATTTAGCTTCTTTTGAACTTCGGAAACTCACAGATCACATTTTAGACAATATTAGAAAGCCGGTCAAAAATTGGTACTTAAACTTAAGGCAGACTCCACAAAAATTTTAATTTCTAAATGCGGTGGACATTTTTTTTTCAACAATGAAAAACCCCATAATTCTTAACATGATTATTTTTATTTTCAAAATAGAGAGATACCTGGTCAGGACTTTATAATGTCTTTGAGGTTTTACTTCACAGAAAGATTAGCGAGGCAGTATCTGTGTATAGTATACATACTTTCAGCAGATCAAGAGGTTTGAATGTCGCAATTCAACCTTGTAAATTGTCAGTCTGGCACCTTGTGTATGACTTACGTAATATCCGTATACAGGAATCCATGATCTTGAGAATATTTATTCAAAGAGAAAAGTATTATTTTTATTGACAACAATATAAATAACGTTTTAGAATGATTTTCATATTCATCATCTTATTTGTTCCGCATTCAATTGATTCAAAACAGTTGGATAAATAATTTCTCTCTCTCTCTCTCCTACCATTTGCTGAAATCAAAATAGGTAACAATCGGCAAAGAATAATTTTTATCGTCCGACCTTTCACTCTTTCTCTTTTAATACATATGTAATATATCTTCTGTTGCACGGCTAAGTAATGTTTTCTTGTTCTAGTTCTATTATTGTAAATCTACCCACCCTGCTCTCTCTCTCTCTCTTCTCTCTCTCTTGCTCGCATATATTATCTAGTCCTAAAATTTGAGTTTCCGAGTCAAAATGGCATAACGGCATTAGCACGATAAAGTTCTATTTCAGCATGACAACCGCCATTTCAAACACAGATTTCGAGTGTAAACTTTTCTAAGACTACAAAGAACACCAGCTTAATATTAATATAGTGAAAAAGTGTTACGGCTTATCATGCTTTAATTCTCTCTCTCTCTCTCTCTCTCACACAGATAATCTATTATAACGTATTTTGAGGCGTCAATGCAGAAAGGCATAAGCATGATTACTGTATGTCCCAATACAGTATCATATCCACCGATTGCAACAGCGATTTGATTGAAAACCTTTCTCTCTCTCTCTCTCTCTCATTAATACTTTATTCATGCACTTGTATGCGGTTATATGACCAGCGGCTATATAATTTTGAAAATAAGACACACAATTAAACTGATTTTCCTTAATCTATGAACGCTTAGATATTTAATCTCCACGCCTAAAAGCAAGCAGAAAAAAATATTTTGTATGTCTGGGATTAAGAAAAACCTCAAAACTAACAGAAAGCACTCAGACTATACACACGACAGGGTGACCACGGCAAGGTGTGAAAATTGACCACCTTGTGTATAAGTCTGGCAGTCGCTGAAAAGATTCTTTTGTATGTCTGGGATCAAGAAAACCCTCAGAACTAACAGACAGCGCTCAGAATATATACACGACAGAGTGACCGTGGCAAGGGGGCGGCAAGGTGTGAAAATTGTCCACCTGTATATATGTCTTGCAGCCTCAGAATAAACAAATATAAATGGCCGGGAAATACAATGTGAAACAAAAGTGTTTGATTTTATTTTGAAAACAAAATTAGTGATTATGTCCGGGATAAAAACATCTTAAGTTTATAATTATAAATATTTAACACGGTTCAATTAAAGAGTTGATCGCTCAAAATTTAGAATCATTAAATAGATGTTTATCAATTACATAAAGTGGATAAAATCTTTATAATTTTTTTTTTTACTATGGATTGTTCTATATATACAATGTAACACTGTAGTATTGATTGGATTGGCGCACGGGGATGGTATATATAGCAATTCTGCAATTTCTACATTCATTTATTTATGTGCTGAATTGTGTTAATCAGCTAAATTAAACTTAGAACAAGAACAAACAGAAAAAATATGCATTGAAATAAATAAGCAGATTATAAGAAGAATAATCAAATCTAATTTTTGTGGTTGTAAAAAAGAAGTTACTGTTGATAAAACTTTAGTTAGATCTTACATATTTCTTTTTAAAAAATGCCCGGTATTTGTTTACCGATAATTTTAAATAAATATAATTTGCATGTTCGATAATTAAAATTAAACTCTTAAAAATCCCCTGCCTGTAATTCTCAGTAATTATTAGCAATTCTCAGTACCAACAGTAAATCTCAGTAAATATCAGTAATTATCAGAGCTCACAGCAAAAGCATCAGTAACTATCAGTAAATATCAGAACCAACAGCAATTATCAGTAACAGCAGTAAAATTATCAGTTAATATCAGCAATTCTCAGCACTAACAGTACAATATCAGTAAATATCAGAAATTATCAGTAAAAAATGGCACTTCCAGTACTTTTTAAAGCCAGTAGTGTTACATCTTTTCTCCATTCGGATGTACTCGGGATACCTCGCGCAATTTTTCAGCGTTATCATCCGGGCTTATTAATGGCTGATGCAATGAAATCCCTATAGACTTTCTATTTTTGGATGTGTATTGAAACCTGAAACGGTAGAGGGGGCGTTTCAAAACAGATAATCTTGACATTTTTCATATTAGTGTATGAAAGTATTTTTAAAAATTTTCTATCTGAATTCAAATTTTCGACTAACAGAAGACAAATGAAAAGAAGCCAGGTCATATCTATATGGATGAACAAGAGCACAGCCACATGTATAGCTGTCAATCTCATGCACTGTGTACAAATGATCCCACAACAGGTGCTGGTGATGTCTTACCATGGAGAGGTATGTAATTCTAAACATAAACGAGTACTTCAATAATTATGCTACTCTAAGTATTGAAATTTCAATTTACAAGCTTATCAATGTTAATCTTTTCCATTTTTTCAGACAAAGGTATTTATGATTATTGAAATATCAAGCAAAGAGTGGTGAAAGCAAAACCTCGGGACAGAGTGTAAATAAAGCACATAACTTATTATATGCGTTACACATATATATCTTGCGCCCACTTATAAGCAGTGAAACACACGCATCTTTCACTTTCGCACTCGCACGTTCAAAATTATCTTGCACAAATGATTTTTCCTTGGGGTCTGAACTTGATTTAATTAGAATTAATCAAGTACATGGCGCTTTCAGACCACAAGGATTATGTTTTGCATTAATTATCTAATCAATCACATCATTGATTACATCAGTAATGGGAGTTATGGATTTAAGTTGTAAAATATTATGGCATAAAGATTCAAATATTCATAATTTTATGAACTTATTAATTATTGTGATATAATCATCTATTGGCATTTTTCTGATTATTTTAAACCAAATTTGGTTAAATAATAGAGTCACAAAAGTGGCAGAGTGCAATATATCTATTTGTTATGTGATGTTTTACTGTACAAACATGAAGGGCTCACGTGGTTCAATTTCGAGCAGATAGAGGTTAATCATTTTATGAATATGCGTGGAATAATGCTATATGCAGTAATGGTCTATTTCGAACATAATCAATTATGGATAAATGAGTTTCAATGTACAATAACCATGTAGAAGATGGAGTGAAATGCCACAAATTTCTGAAAGATCATATGCAAGCACCCTTAAAGGGGCATGGTCGCGATTTTAGTCAAATTCTATTTTTCTGGGGTTTTCTAAAATTTAAATTTCTTTGGGTATGCATTTCTTTTGATCAAATCAAAATTGAGAGAGTTTTTAAGCAAGATACAGAGCTCACAACTCTTTGTTATTTAAACAAGACTCCTGTCCTTTTTAGCACACCTGATCAAGTGAGCTTTTCTGATAACGTCTGTCCGTAAACTTTTCACATTTTCAACATCTCCTCAAGAACTACTTGGCGAAATTCAACCAAACTTGGCACAAATCATTTTTTGGCAACGGGGATTCAAAGTTGTGAAAAATCTTCTTCTCAAGTACCATTAAGCCAGGATAGCTGAAACTTGTGTGGAAGCATCCTCCGGTAGTGTAGATTCAAAGTTGTTCAAATCATGATCCCCAGGGTAGGGTGGGGCTACAACCGAACTAGAGACTTCACAGGTCTATTTTAAATTAGCGACTTTACACAATTTTTTAAACAAAACGATGTACAAGAGTTGCTTTTTTTATGAAAATAGCTTTTCATTTTACCGTTTACCTAACTGTAAGACATATTCAAAGAAATGCCGACCATTTAATTGTCACGGTTGCATCGTTGTTGCCCTAATAAAATATGCATTTTAGAAAAAAAAATTCGGAAATCTTTATAGTCTTATCAAACTTTATTTTCAACATCTTTAAAAAAAGAGACTAAAGCATACACTACTTCTGTAATTTTTAGACGACGCGATTTTTCCCAGTCTTGCTGCTATTCGCCTCTTTAAACTTCTCATCGATGACTTCTATTCTTTTGTGGAAACCTCTTCATATAATACTACCTCTCCAAATATAACTCATTTTGTAATTGATTCATTGTTATTCCTATTTTGGTAATCAATTTTTCGTTCAACCATTTGCACCCTACGTTGATTACGTCAACATAAAATGCCGTAACAATATAAATATGAACTAAGAAAAAAAAACACTGAATGGAAGTTACATTTTTAAAAAAAATTATACCCATAATTTTTATACATATATATTTATGTTGTTGCTTAATACCGGCATGGCACTGCCATTTATCCTTAATTCACTTGATAATTTTCATTTCACTTTTTGTCACAAATTAGAATTTCTTAAGCGAGCTCAAACTTCCTTTATGGCACACCTTTCGTGAGACAAACTAGGTTGAGATCAATATCTGAGATTTTTTTGGGGTCTCAAATCTGAGGTAGCTAAGTCTTATGGCCTCGGGTCCTGGTCTCAAAGTACAAGGGTGCTAATCTACGTCATCACCGGGATGACGTAAACATACACAGTCGGCCATTTTCTCTCGGTTCGAATTAGAGGTAAGATTGTTTTGTACCCAGAGACTAAATACTTATTAAATACACCACTCTTACGGAATTACATTAGACCCACTCTATTATGCTAAAACTGTATAACTTTCCAAACTGCAGGACTTCATTTCTGAAAACACCTCGCATTTATCCAAATTTATGCCGAGGTAACGTTAACGCACTTGCACTATCGTACATACAATTCGCACATTGTATGCAAGTTACACAAGATACACACTTGTAAAATATTTTTGTCACTTTACATTACTCAAACTGGTGGTTCAAGAATTAGAAAATCATATTTATTGTACTATTTCAAGTGCACTCCACCTTGAAGACAACCACGGTAACGTTTACACCTCATTTTTTTCTTGGGTAACGTTGACACATTAATATGTCATTAACTATTTTATATAGCTCATTTTAATTTTTTTTTATGTAGATAATGGATATCTGTATTTGCAAATATTGTGGTGAAATGCTAAAAGGAAAAGTTCAATACGGCAGCACGAAATGAGACACGATCAGAGGGTCGTTATACCTGCCCAAAATGCCCAGAGGTATTTTTTAGTAGGGCCAATTTTGAACGACATTTATCAACCAATCAAATACGTCCACGAAAGACTTTTTCATGTGAATGTGGCGCTTCTTTTTTAACCAGTTGTGAACTTTTACGTCACAAGAGAAGAGAGGAAAATCGGCTCAAGTTTACTTGCAGTATATGCAAGAAGACCTTTGAAACAAAAAAGGACAAAGACGATCATGAGGGATGCCATGCGACCTTGACTTCAAAAACCAACATATGTAAAGTTTGCTTCAAGTCCGATTTAGAAGTGGACTCTCTAGACATATGAAAATTCACAAAAATGAAAAATATTCATGCGAATTTTGCAACAAAGAGTTTGGTTCAGCCGAGAAATTTCATAATCACAAGGAAAGAATGCATGATATTAAAAATTACCGGTGCAAAATTTGCCAAAAACTGTTTAATAGCAATGAATATGTTAAACGGCATTTATCTAGATTTCATTTGAAGTAGTACTGGTACATCCTCATGCAGTTTGAATTGTACGTGTAATATTTTATAAGACTTAAAAGTGCAGTCATAATTGTACGTACTTGCATACTGAGCTTGTCATTAAGTTAAAACCATGTTCAGAATGGTATATATTTAGTTGGAACGAAATATTTTGACAATTTGCTAATAAAAAATTATATGTTAAGTTTTGGTTTTGCATGTGTTGTGATAAACTGTCGCAATAGTTTTATACCACACTGTATTTCTTTATTATTTTTATTATGGTTACCATGTTTATTTGAAATGTACAATGCATTCGCATTTGCTAAAAAATAGCAGTATTAAATTCGTTCATAACATTCAATTTTGCATTTTTGAGTTTGTTCCGTCATCGGATATTCCCATTTTCTTTGTTGGAAGCATTTTGAACAGATTAGGCCTCGCTTTCTCCCATCTAACCCCCAAAGTTCCCTTTTCAGTATCGTTCCGCTTTGTTGAAACTGTTCCAACACGATTTTTTCCCCACCACTCGTCTCCTTTCTTTGGAATCAAAATAATGGTCCCTAATTGAAAATACAACAATGCAAAATTATGCTTTCATTATAATCACAGAAATTTGTGTTTAAAAAAATACTTGCCTTGGTGTGATTTGACTTATTGAAGTATTTTGAGCAAAGTTTGCAACTGAGTTCTCTGCTTCTGTATTTTTTGCTTTTGGAAGCCAATCCGACGCTTCGGCTAAATTGTATACCGTCGATTTAAATACTAGATAGGTAAATGGTCTAGAAATGAAAACAAAAGGGCAAACTTCAAACGAAATGTTTTTAAAATGAAATAAATTAGTTTTCACTTTATTTTTCTTTTTTCAGAAGTATTGTGTTATTTCAAAATTCATCAATATTAGACAGCCAATTGTAAACTTAGTTCAAACCTCTCTGCATCTAGACGTATTTTCATTTGTTCCGTTGATACGCTCATGTAATGGGCAAATTCCTTGCATGTTAATGTTCCATGACTTCCTGATTTATCTAGATTTGTCACTTCTGCAGAAAAAGTTTCCCCCATCATCGAGCTAAACGCCCTAACGTTATATGTTTTATTTATGGCAAGTGAATAAAGCATTGCTTTGGCATCAATACTTGATATTATAGCCTCCCAGAGCTGAATGGGCCACCCGTTAACGCAAGAAGCCGGAGGAGGAAAGCGAGAAAAGTCAACGTACTGCAACAAATATGTTTTCGCATGTTTATTCTGTTAGAGGCCGCTATGCCAGGTTCATCTTCTGACCTCCACCATTCTCTTACATCGTGGCAAATTGATGCACTTTTATAGTAACCAAGTTCTCTCATACATTCCTCTACATCCTTTTGGATGAGTTACTGCCATGGGAACTGACATAGGGTCTACTAGGTCCTCTACCATAATTGGGGTGAGTGAAGTCTTTTGGGAGTGGGCACCATCAACCCACGGTCTCTGTGAGATGTTTTCCAGGCCACGTTTGCAACACTTCTTTTGTTTTCTTGTCAGAAGATGAGAAGAATCGATGCATCTAACCTCAAGCTGACCTCGTCGTTCACTGAATTCTGGATGATAAAACCAAAAATCTGGGTACTCGCTGTCACCAACTTTAACAGTATCTTGCACCGGTGAAGAATCTTTCCCAATGCTCAACTTACTCGGCCAAATGTACTCAGCCCAAACAATGTTTAGGCAGGCCTTTGAAATCTTTTTTGAAAGAACATCACTGCTGAGCTCCTTTAATGTTTTAGGATTGTGTGTCCGACTTTTTCGATGGGAAACTATATCTCTATCGGAACTTTCCAGACCCAATAGGTTACATAATTTCGTAACTTTATCGGATTTCGAGGAATAAACCTTCATGTCTGTCATTTGCTTGGTCCTTAAATATCTTACCATTACTTTCAGATCGACATCTTGAAGTTTGGCTAACTGTTCTGCCGTACTTACTGCACTTCTTATGTAATTTGTGTTCCGAGAATCCCATTGGCAATTTTTATTTGCGGCAGAATCAGTCTTCAATAGTAGTAGAATTGACTGTAAATCTTCATCAGAAAGGACTAGTTCATTTTTCTCTTGCTCATCTCTAGTAGGTTCTTCAGAGTCTTGCTTATCTCTAGTAATTTCTTCAGAAACATTTAACGCGTCAGATTGTAAAGTACTCATTCTTTCTAAAGCGCTAATGCCTATGATCTCATCTTCGTTGTCGACGCTTGGATCTGGAGACGAATCTTCAGAGAAGTCTGTTTATATTTCCACCCACTTGTGTTTCGAGGCATTGCAAGACTGCATCTCAGCTTTTGAGTCTTCATCTATCATTAAAAACTTCATTACAGCTGTGTTAACCCCTGCAATACCGATTTCTTCAGAAGATGTTTTCTCTAGTATTTCATCTGGGACATTGTCTATGACGCTGTCATTTTTCTCACACTCTACCTTGTCTTCTGACTTCTTACTTTTGACTTTCTGAAAAGTGGAGGTACGAAGAACAGGAAGATGCTTACCATCGTTTGTTACAAAAATCACATTGTCAACTTTGCTGTGATAATAGTTCCTATTGATGTCTGCTAGCTTTTTAAAATCTGGGATTTTTGCAGCTTCTACGTGTCATGCCAAACATCTTTCTGTAATTGAAGAACTGTTAATGTTATGCCACTGTCCATCAAATGATTCACATGGCACATGAATACCGTAAGCTTGGCATTCATCGTGTACCTTTTTTACAATATTGCGGAATACTTCTGTTGTAAGGCTATAACCTTTTGGAAACCATGCAACAGGTGCCCATCTCATTTGATCTTTACTCCAATTTCTATGGAGATCACAGCATAAGAAAACCATAGCTTCTGACGCTTTTTGGCGCTGTAATCCATACCCATATTTCATTAAAGAAATGATCTTTTCTAGCACATTCAAAATATATACTTTGGTAAACTCAAAAGTGGAACTCGACGAAGAAGAATCAGATCTTACAGCGGAAGGGAATTCACCCATAAACGACGCACGTATGGATTCTTCCTGTACTCCTTTCTTTAGTCCTTGTACTGATTTTGAAATTTTTACCGGTCTTTTTTGGTTTTTGTACATCAACTATTTTTAAACATTCTTCCAACGCGTCTTGAAACAGAGACTGATTAAATGAGAGTTCAAAAACGCTAGAAACATCTGGTCTCCAACAAAGGTAAAGCAATTTATGAACTTGGAAAGCATACAATTCAGATAAACACTGTAAAATATATCTTTCAGGCACACTAGAATGCAAATTTGACACAGGACATTTCAACTCAATTGCCATTTTTGTGGTTTTGCCCTCAACATCAGAATTTCCTTCTAAACTTCCATCTGGAGAAACGATCATTGTAAACTTGTCTTCTCGGTATAATGGTATACATCCCTCTTCCCTGTACTCCAAACATAGATAGAGAACTGGCAAAACCTTTGTGACCAATTTGGCAATATCATTTATTTCATTGTTCGTTCCATATTCCATGTTTTTCTTCACCTGTTTTGATTTTTCTTCTTCAACTTTGCATATGACTTTGTCAAAATATTCTTTTTGCTTTTTTAAACCATCTAGTCCAGTTGCAGCATAAAGGGTACTTCCTGTAACAAGGGCTTGATTTCTTAAGTCTAGCCATCTTTCAGTCCGTTGCTTTATCCGACGAGGGTCATTTGTTTCTTCATCTTCGTGCAGTTCGTGATAGGCTGGGTGATTAGACAGTATTACGCTTGATCCTCTTCTGTTCATTTCAGATCCATTGAAAAAGCTTACGATGCAGCAAATATCATCCAAAATCCCTTTATGGCACTCCAAGAAGTTGTTCGTGTCATATAAAAATGCACTTATGGCACTTATCACATATGTATATTGTCTATGACGCCAGTCTGGTCCGGATCTCGAGATAAATTTTTGCCTGGCATATTCTTTTTTCTCTTTGACTTTCCTAATTTCCTCGGCATAAAGAGCAAGGACAACTAAAGAGTTTTTCAGTATATTCACAATTTCATATTTAAGGTCAAAGCTTACCTCAATCAAATTATTTGCTTCAACTTGCTCGATTTTTCGCATCAAAATCTTAACGCCATCTACCTCTTTTGCAAATTTTTCTTTTCATGCTGCTAGAGTCAATCCTTTTTCCTCAAAACCTAAGAGTTCGATATCACCAAATTATACCAGTTTCGTCTGAAAAAGAAATGTTTGAATCGTTTTCAAACCGCTCAAGCAGAGCACGCCTACTCTTAGAAGGCCCTGTGAATTTTACTCCAATGCTTTCACATTCTATTTGGTTGTTTTGACTCTTCAAAACTTTTTAAGACGACCCGGGAGATTCTTGATCAAAATCATTTTTGATTATTTTTAATGAAACAGACGGACATTTTGATACAGAGGGGGATACATAAAAAATCGTATTCTTCTTCAGTCTTTTGATAAATGGAGATTAAGATGGTGTCGAAAGCTGCTTGAATAGTTTACAAGGAGGTGACTTAGAAGGTGTCCCTTTTATCTTTCGTCGCAAAATTAGAGTATTGTTTTTGTGTGGCGAATCACTAGTACATACCGGTATATTTTCTACTATATGTTTGTTTTTAGAATTTATTTTTGCAGCCGTTGATCTTGGGTGATTTAGCCACAATCGACTTTTACGTTTAACAATCTTCACCTATAAATAAAAAGTATATAATTATAAGATTGATAAAATAAGAAAACACGTTATTATAAGTAAAGTGTGAACGTTATCATAGAAAACTGGATGTGTTAACGTTATCAAGATATTAGTTATAGCATCAAATAATGTCAACAATATCAAATTATAGATTGAAATTGACTAGATGAATTCATTTATGGCTTAAAGACCGCTAATAATAAGTTTTATTAAAAAATATGTTTCATAATTTGTAAAACATGCATATAATGTGTGAATTGAATGTACGATAGTGCAAGTGCGTTAACGTTACCTCCGCATACATTTGAATAAATGCGATGTGTTTTCAGAAATGACTGCAGTTTGGAAAGTTATACAGTTTTAGCATAATAGAGTGGGTGTAATGTAATTCCGTAGGAGTGGTGTATTAAATAACTATTTAGTCTCTGGGTACAAAACAACCTTACCTCTTATTCGAACCGATAGAAAATGGCCGACTGTGTATGTTTACGTCATCCCGGTGATGACGTAGATAAGCACCCTTGAAGTAGCATTTTATCAATTCAACATATACATTGCTTTTCATAAACATTTAAAGTTACACGAGTAAACATTCACTACCAGTCTTTGCATCCTAATTTTGATCATTAACACATACCACAATATTGCATTTGTATTCTTTTCTTACGACTTTTGATCTTGGGTTGATCCTTGGTGATATGTAGTTGTGGACGTGAATTGTCTATCTCCTTATGTAACCCGATGTACAAATTAACCTTTTTTTCATGGTTAATGGCTGTCTATGCTTTTTTTTGCAACACAGTGGTATCGCCGCTATGAACATTGACGAAGCATTGAAAATCATACACCAACATTCTTACTATTTGAGAAGTCTATAGCAACGGCAGTATCTTTTATCAAAATTCAGAGGGTTTGCTCAATTTTGCCTACCTGAACTTCTTTGTATGTTACTGTGGAATCATTTTATTCGTATAAATCTAATTTGTGTGGAGCAAGACAAAAAACTGGTACCTGGGGACTGGATTATTGAGACCAAGGGCACAAGTGAGGTACGCTTGCTGGAATCGACGACAGAGACAGATAACGGTTCTCTTTTGCGTGATTAAATCTGGCACCCTTTTGCCACCCCAGTTCATTAAAGAAGGTAAATCTGACAGATGTTTGCATTTACTATTTCTTTGATTGTTTTAGATCAAAACGCAACAAAAATTGATTAATAGATAGTTTCAATAGTTTATTATTATACAGAAAATAAAACACCATTTTACTGTATACTGAAAATTTGTCCCCGCTTAAAGTCAGACATCAACGATGTCTCCTTGATACACGAATGCGCCAATATCACCCCTGCGAATGTGTTCGGAATGTTTCCTTTATCGTTCCTAATTATATAATAAATCCAGAGGTGCTCGAATGAAAGTTCACGAGACTTCACCGAGATTTGTTCAGTTCCTGTGAAATTTCGAGCGGAAGTATAAGTGTTCGGATAATATTCTCAAAATACGTAAGTACTGGTTGATTTTCATATCATATTCTACTTTGATTTATGTTAAAACATCAACATCTTTTCAGATGTATGTCTTATTTCACTATCTAGCATTTTTTAAAAAAAATTAAACGATGATATTCAGAACAGAGTTATCGTTCGTGTACAACCACGTGTAGAGTGGTTGATAATATAAACATTGGGATGCTTAATAAAATCATAGTCATGTTTGATGCTTGGTGTGTGCAATACCATGTTTTTAAAGAAATAATGGTTGAATGTTTTGCATAAAAACTTAGTGTATCGTGCCATTTTCAATGAACTTTCTGCATAAAATAATACAGTCTGTTTCACTATTGATGTTATTACTAGGTCAGGCGAGGATCGAAAATTAATTCTTAGGGGGGATCTCTACTCCGCATGATAATTGTCGCAACAGCAGAAAAAATGCTATTTTTTTATTGTCACATTTATTTCTAGAACACATTTTATTCACCAATTAATAAAGATAAGGTTTAAAATCAATAAACCTCTAGAATTTAAATTTGAATACAAGTACCTAGATTCTCTAAAATAGACTATAAACACGAGGCACGATTTTTACTGCGAAACTGAAAGGGTCAAATAAAACCACGTGGTCTAAAATTTAAATGACAATAACATTCGCAGGGGTGAATATGTTTATATCTATTTTACGAAAAAATATAATTACTTCTAAACAGTCATTTTAACAATGTTCAACACATATGCACGTTCTTGTGATCTCGCATTCCTTCAATACGTGAAACTGTAATGAAACAAAGCATACACTAATACCGTACATTATATTAACGTAACTGAATTAAAAAATATCAATATTTCATGTTTACACATATATATATTTACATACCTTCTTGCGCCCACTTATAAGCAAAGGAAAACAGGGATCTTTCACTTTCCCACTCGCAAGTTCAAAATTCTCCAACACAAAAGATAACAATAACTCGTATGTATAATCGTTCGTGAAATAACTTAAGATTATATCTAAGTGTTGACATGTGTTTTGACATTGGACTTTAAAAAAGGAGTCCAATCTACAATCAGGATTCCAGTGGTATGTGGAAGATAGAATAAAATGCCACAAATATCACATCCTGAAAGGTCATATGCTAGCTCCCTTAACGCAATAAGCCTCCTTTCCTGTGTATTATAAATATGACAGATTGATGGTTTTCTTTTCTTTGAATGAAACTGAGTTAAATGCAATAATAAGACTCCTCGACTATTTTGTGTATGGGCTCCGGTTCACAGGTGACCGTTATGGCCTACTGGCCTCATGTTTTATTTGGTGTATTGATTTTTCTCATTAGGAAAGGTACCGTTTAAGCTAATGAAAATGCACGACATTTCATATGACTTCACTAGAAAAACTTCATATTTTGAAAGTTTAAACTAAGTTAAAAAATTGACCGGTTTTTACCGGAATATGGCGTGTGCAAATCACGAAAAAACGTCAATGTACATCTTGTACGCGTGTTAATAACGGTCCCACAATTTAAATAGCTCATTTAAAGCGAAACATAAATACAAAACAACAAAATTAGAACTTTGCATATTTATTTTTGAAATGATTTGCAAGAATTTAGTAGGATAGAGTAGATACTCATCTTTTTTTCCATATGTAATCTTAATGCTTAAAAATAGATTTTTTTAGTTAAATTGTACAAAATGCAAAGCAAATACTGTGAACTATTCTACAAAACGCACACTAATTAAAACAAGTTAATAAATTACACGATTTTCATTCAAGTTAGCAATATGTCTTAACGCAATTTTAAAAGATGGGAATCTAATGTACAAAACACTCACAAGCCCACGTGTTAAAATAGAAGAAAATAAAGCAATATTATCAAGCGGCCACAATATTGATTTTTAATCAAAGATTTACAGTAATTTCATGACAAATGACGAAGTTAAACGCGCAAAATAAAACACATACCACACAAGAAAACTATTTTGCCCTTTTTTTTTACCAAGATACTGTGAAAAGTCAGCGTCTTCAAATGAGTTCTTATGATTTGTGGTCAACAAACCGATGCATTAAGACTGGCGTATTTTGCAACATCGTATTAAGGTGCATGTCATATTAGAAAACTAATTTTCGATACACATAGTCTCAGAACTTATTCTGTAAACTAATGAATATTGTATACCTATATATACAGTTGAATACAAACAACGCTAAAACAATCAACGATGTTTTTAGTTATGTTTTTATTGTATAGTACTTAATCAACATCAACAAAAAAATGATCAAAATTTTAAGTAAATTATTAAAAACTCATTCAGAAAGAGGGGGGTATCATTTTTCACAGATAAAATTTGCTAAAAAGTGACATGGCCGATCATTCCACTGCCCGTCATTAAAAAGATCCACACAATCAAGATTTGTATTTGGAAAATATATATCATTCGGATTAAAGGGTCCCCAATTTGTATACGTAATGGGTGTTTTTGAGTGTCCCCATACAAACTGTCCCTCTGTGTCGATGTCATTTCCGCCAGTCCAAGTGGTACAGTCGTATTTGTTTGTACTTGTACAGTCTACAACAAAGTAATGTTGATATATATATATATATATATATATATATATATATATATATATATATATATATATATATATATATATATATATATATATATATATATTAAGTTCGCGTGTTAGTTAGTAGATGTGTAGTGTAAAGAGAAAACCATGTGGTTATTTTTTAACAGATACAATTGGATTTTTTTCTAATAACGAGAAAACGTGCAAAATGATACATACAAACATTCTGTAACAGGTGCTCTTTGATCCATTTATTTTCGTCTTCATCATCAATTTCAACAAGGAAAGAGTCACACTTTTTGCACTCACTCTACAAATGAAAAAAAGTAATACTGGAGTACTGTTATGTACTCCTGAGTGCTCAATTTGTTTAGATGTCTAATCCACAAGTTTTGACATCGATTTATATATATATATATATATATATATATATATATATATATATATATATATATATATATATATATATATATATATATATATATATACTTTTAAAAAAGATAGTTTACATATTCCGTGGTGGGTTTTTTTATGTTTGAATACATGTATGACATACCATTGCATCAGGTTGGGATAGCTTTGTTTGGTTGAGGATGTAATAATGTCCATTATACTGCATCCAGTGTCCGTCACATTCTATAATTTAATGTCGTATCCAGATTATTGCAATACGAATTCGACAACTTTAAATTTCATCTTTATATTGCACCAAAATTAACATTTTCAACTTTATGCTCAAATTGTTTTACCATCCTATTATAAACTTGGTTGGGACAGTTTTGCTATTTATAAAATAAACCCCGTAATCTAGATTGTTCCAGCCCAGTTTTTATGAGTATAGATCCTGCAGCCCTTAATTGTATTATCCACATATGTATTAGCATATTATTACACGTATCAAGAAAATTATTATTTGCAATTAATAACTTATTTTAGATGTGCCATGATTAAGAAATAAACAACAATTTAAAAAGTTCAACGGAATACGAACTTGGTTGGTCACGTGATAAAATCAAAGGGCTTATCAGAAGATTTGATCACGTACCAACCGAGTTCATATCCCGGTGAACTTTTAAACATTTCTGTTATTTACTTATATTTACGTTTGAGAATGGCAAACCGCACAGAATCATTAATATAACGGTGTTTTTACGTTTACAATATTGCAACTGTCAAGCGATAAGCGCGTGTGGTGATCATTGTAATGTCACGAAAACGTTCATACAGAATTGAACGTTTTCGCTATAAGGAACATATTTGCAAATGTACAGATTTAACAATAATGTAATGTATTCAGGGACAGATTTTTCGCCCATTTTACCCTCATTCTCTGCAAGCAAATTAAAGAATTGGCAAATTCCTATGTCTCAAACTATCTTTCTTTTTTATGTCTTTGTCTGGGCGAAGTCAAGACGGGGTGAAACCGTTTGCAAGTAAAAAAACGCAAAAATAACACATTGGGAAATTTACCCTATATACATTAATTCATACTTATTTCTAACCGAATGTTTAAGTACAATAATATCCAGATAATTATTATTTGCAATTAACGTATTTTTAAGACATGTCATAATGACAGTCATAATGATTCATGCGTTGTTACAACGCACTTTGAAAAATTACGCATTCTGAAACTTTTTTCAAAGTGCGTTAATTTTCGGACCAAGTCAACCCACTTTGATAAAAAAAATAAATATTTTTTTAAAGTGCGGTGTCTTATCTGGTATATTGGGCTATGCCAGAACGAATATGTTTTATATATATATTCTGATAATGGACATCAATGTATAACATATTTTAACTGGCTTATCATATGCATTTGTAAAACCCATGTCACAGCGGAGCTGCGTCCTCACGGGGATCCCGCTGCATCCTTAAAGCTGCTTGGTCCGATTTTTTTGTTATTACAGTATCAAATGTTTTTTCACAAACCATTTATCTAAGAAAGTTAGCGACTTTCTCCTATTTACACCAGCAGAATCAGTCTCCTTTCGAAGTTAGAAATATTAAAAGTAAATAAAAATAATTTCTTTTTGGGCAAACGAAAAAACAAACCAAAATGCATCACAGGAATGTTTAAAAAAGGAAACCGTTTAGTTTCGTCCCCCGAATAATTGGGTTTATTCAACTCGCATGCTATGCATCAATTGTAAAGAAACCAAACTTAAGAAATATTTGCGAACAAAACGTACACGTTTATTTGTAATTAGTCTGATCATTTCGACCTTAATTTAAAGCGATGTCAAAGTCGTAATACAACCATACCATACCCGTCTCGTCGTTAGGGGTGAACTTTAACATGAGGCGAAATAACGCGGTACCCTTTTATGTCGTTTGTTTTGTTAGCAAATTTTGTACGTATTTTTCTTAATTGAAATTTGGCTTTTTTGACTGGGAAAACTACTGCAATGTCTATTATTATACATATACTTAGCATAACCATCGTTTGAAAGCGTGCATAAAATTTGATGTAAAATCGGACCAAGCAGCTTTAATATTGTAAAACGCAGTAGATTATCCTACAGCGCCGTAACAACGTGACGTTCGCCGTGGTGGGATCACCAAGAATATTTTAGAACGCCATGCGACGTCGTGCACTTTGAACATGCGCAATGTACGCGCCGTGGCTCTGCGTTCTGATAAACGCGCCGTAGAAGTGGAGTGAGGTCGTCGTGACAGCACCGTAAGGTTTCCAACAGCGCCACGAAAGCTCCGTTGGTGCGCTCAAGGAACGCACAGCTAACCACAGTGTATATATACCAGTCGGGTCAACACCATTTTAAACTGAAGATAATAAACAAAACAGGTTAACAAATGAAATGGAATATCTAAACTGTGTTTTCATCTCTTAACAAGAACTTGAAGTTTTAAAAGATACCAGCGCCTTTATTCTGCGTTCGATTATTTAAAATAAAATTAAATTTGGAATTTTAAAAGCATTATGAATTTCTATTAGCATCCTTATTAAAATGACGGTATTCAATATATTATAAAGCAAACTGGTGTATCTTTAAATCAAATTATGTAATAAATATGTAATATTTGACAGAAATAAAACGAACATGAACCAAATTCAAATAACTAAAGACAAAAGAAGCCCGCAATTTTGTAGCTTGACATTTTGTAAATATTGCTTTAATGAAAAGAAGGAAATTCATTTTAGTGTTTTTAAAAATATCTGTACGGTAATTGATTCTTTTATTTCATATGTTGATAGTGAAATTATTATGAAGGTCAAATTACTGCTAACTACCAATTAAAAAATAACATGCACTGCCTTTCACCTTCAATGTTATATCTAAAGTGGTGCAGCAAATAATCAGACTATAACAAAAATATAATATCTCTTTGGTTGAGCATATTTTTGATTACATCTCAAGAATGTTAACATGATGTATATTACCGAAGTTTTTTCTTTTTCTCTAAAGTATAGTTGTGGTTGTTCCCGTCAGTTCCTGCATATCATTTACAATTCAATGATATGGAATGCCATTTTAATGATATGCAATGAGGTTTAAATGCAATGTTATGAGATTTGTTGGCTATGCTATGGGAATTGAAATAAAGGGGTTAATGGTCAGTGTAGTGTTACCTACAGTATATGCAAAAATTAACCATCCCAAAAATTTTGTTGTTGAATTCTTTACCATTTTTAAGATCTTACAGAAACAAGGTTTTTTTTGTCTCTGGACAGGAAAAATACGAACGGAATCGCTCAGTGGAAGTAAAAGTTAATATATCTTAAACATTTGCTTCACGTACATGACTGTTAATCAAGCTTACTAAAGCAGTGTAAGGAAAACAGTTAAATTTATAAACAATGTGATTTGTTTGTGTCTTTCAGGTGTGGACCAGACATGACGGCCGACAAAATGAATCACGTTACACATATCTTCTACCAAATGTCTATCATCCTACTTGAGATAGTTTAGATAACTCAATGTAAGTTGAATTGTGTTGTTTCTTTAACATCAGTGAGTTGAAATATATAAGCATTTATACTTAAAAAATTGTTCTATGTAAAACTAAAATAGGTAAAAAAGAATTTGACGTACTTCCAGTGCCGATCGAAAGTTACGACGAACACAACAAAGTAGTGTTACCACATCTACATACATAGATCTATCACCCAACAAAGTTTGGTCGTTAAGTCATCACTCTTTTTGAGATCTCTGAGTATAGGTTTTTTGTATCGGGCAGGAAACGGACAAACGGAAGTGTTGAATGAAAGTAAAAGTTAGAACTTCTTAAAAACTAAACAACAGAACATTATTGCCTATCAATCTACTTAAAATTGTCAACGAAAAACATTGAAACTTATTAATAAATTGATTTGTTTGAATCCTTTGGTGTGGACCGGAAGTGACGGTTGACAAAATGAAACAAAATAAACACGTATTCTATCAAATGCCTATCATTTATGTAAGTTGCCTTGGTCACTCACACTTTCTGGAATCTCGCTATTAGAATAATAGCCGAGATATTTGAGATAACTCACCGGAAGTAGATTTTTTTTCATTTATTTAAGATCAGATTGATGACAAATGTAAGTGTTTTTTTCCCTTACTTTTCCTTTCAATTTTGTGTGAAATAAATTGAATGCGTAAAAAAATAATTTTTCCGGTGACGACAGGAAAGTTTGACGAACAAAACAAAATGGATCTTTACACACATCTATAAGTATATCATGTGGAAAGTTTGGAAGTTTAAGTCATTACCGTTTCTGAGATCTCGAAGTGACAAGCTTTTCCTCGTAAGACAGGAATCGGACAAACGGAAGTCAATTTTGGGAAACTATTTTCACTATAAATGAATTCAATAGACAAACAAGAGATGTGTGTGAAACACTTATGCCCCTTGGAAACATCCACACAAAAAAATGAACGTAAACTGCAAATAACTGGATTTTTTAAGTCCAAGGGCCATAACTCTGTCGCAAATTGCTCTATCATACTCAAAATCAAACTTGACCTAGATATTATTTAGATAAACATGTATACTACATTTCATATCAATATGTACACCCTCTGCATAGTAAATGAGCGGAAACTGCAAATAACTGGATTTTTTCTATGTTATGTCCAAGAGCCATTACTCTGTCAATTTTTTTTCGATTGTACCTAATATCAAACTTGACCTAGATATTATCATGATAACCCTGTATACCAAATTTCAATTCAATATGTTCATCCTCTGCAAAGAAAATGAGCGGAAACTGCAAATAACTGGAATTTTTGCACATCCAAGGGCCATAACTCTGTCGAATAGTTCTCGATGGTACCCAATATCGAACTTGACCTAGATATTATAATGATAAACCTGTATACCTAATTTTATTCTGATTAGTTTATCCTCTGTGAAGAAAATGAGCGGAAACTGCAAATAACTGGAAGTTGTCTATGTCCAAGGACCATAACTCTGTCGAAAATAGCTTGATCGTACCCAATATCGAACTTGACCTAGATATTATCATGATAAACCTGTATACCAAATTTCATTTCAATATGTTTATCCTCTGCGAAGAAAATGAACGGAAACTGTTGGTGGACCGACCGACCTACCGACAGACAGCAGCAAAGCAATATGCCCTCCCTTCTTCGAAGGGGGGGGGGGGGCATAAACAGGGGGAAATAATAGTTATATCTATAGTCGGTATATATATCAAGATATCCTGAATTCAGATTTTGCTTAATTGCTTGATATTTATAAATAGTTCAGGGTTCAAATGATGTTCATTCAAAAGTATGAAAAATTTCCAAGATTACTCAGTCAAAACAATGCTAAAATGTGATGTCTACGGGGATTTTGTATTGCAACAAGCCCGGATGATAACGATGAAAAATTGCGCGATGTATTCCGAATGGAGAGACGATGTAAACATCCCCCATTATAAATCTTCGTAAGGAATTTGTTTTTGTTCTTGTGAACTTTCCGCGTGAAAGATGATAATGTGTCAATGGAATTATCTTGGAAATGATCCCTTTCAACTTTCTTCTTTCACAGGTATGTGTATTTTTTAATAAATATCATAAATATCCTTGGACAGACTTTAGACGCTCTTTGCGATCAACGAAAGGTTTTCCGTTTGAGTGCACCCTAAAGTAGGCGATAGGGATTGTTGTTGTTTTCTATCATTTCTTAACACTTCATCAGATTCCACTTTACCCTCTATTAAAATTTTAGTAGACATATAATTATACTTATATTATACTTTAAGAATTTTCTATTATTTTAATTTTTGATAACATTTTTTTTCTTCAATTTATTGCAAAGTTATATTTTATTAATAGATGTACATGTATGTCGCATTTGTTTTTGTATTAGTTCTGAAGTCAGGTTAAAGCAGTCAAAATTTTATTTATATTTATAGAATTTTAAACATTCACGCTGATAGTATATGCACAGAAACTGTAACCATAAAAATATCTTACCATTATATTTTTCAGGACAGCTCAAGTCCGCCCTCCACGTTCCGTTAGATCGGCAAACGAAACGCTCAGAGCCGAGTTGATCATGTTTATCTGCGCAGGTGATATGAATTCCTCTTGATATTCCAATAGCGTCCCATTCACGTACATGCTCCATCGAAAATCCTTCACCTTTAGGGACACCGCAATCTATATTAAAATGTAATTTTGGTTTAATTCAGAAAATCGTATTGTTTTAAACTTATTTTCAGTCGAAAGTCTATACGTCATGTCATGAAAACTTATTCATAAAATTGTGTTAATTGTAAATTCGAATATAACGATACAATCAGTTCTCTTTAACGTATGTTCGTGTTTTCTACATTTTATCTTTTTATTTATTTTATCATACGTTTTTTTTTTTATTAAAATGATGTATAAAAAAGTTGATTCAAAATGCATTTTTTAAAACCAAAATCGTTAGTTATTTTTTATCTCTAAACATAAATTTTAATTTTGAGGTAAACAACTGTAATACGAATATACTCCAGACCTGATATGACGCAGGCAAACTGGTCAAAAGGTTGTGGAATGCACTTTTCATTAATGCGACAACTTGACCGCGAACAGGCTCCTGCAATCTTCTGGATTGATGAAGAAAAAATTAGAAATGTGCTAACAATGTACATGAAAAAATGACAATAACAAACCGTCAACCATCTCAAAAAGTCATAAAACGAAATACAATTTCAAAACAGAGCAACTCGGAACTCCAAAAAGATAGAAAAGCCTACATGCTCAAAAACATCGCCAAAAAAAAAACCCAACACATCGTTTAAGCGAAACCGAGAAGAAGAGAACAATTATACATGTCCTAGGAAAATGAAATTTGACTGAGCGCCTAAGTAACTATTGCTAAGTTCTACTGATATGACATGTTGTACAAATACATGTAATGTCAAGTTACTTTCTATACGTGTGATCGTGTTGCCGAAACTGAATGCCACACAGATGAAATAAGGGCCTATATAAAAGGCAGGTCGAAAGAAAAAAAAATACGATCAGAAATAAACGGTCACTTACACGTGGTTGCGCGGCATGATAATTTGTCTGCACCGATTGGTGAGTCACAGGACCGACGACATCCAAAAATAAGCATTCAGTGTTTTTATTCATATTTTCATACTGATGTCTATTTGTATGAAATACAGTGTATCGCCGCTATAAGGCCATTTTTACGCTCTTAGTCAGAGATATGAAGCATACACGGAACAGCCATATTAACTCATTATTTAGTTAGCTTCCACGACAAAAAAAATCCTGGGGGAAAATAGTTTCTATCAAGGAGTAGATATATATTAATGATAGTTTATCAAAAGTACATATCAAATTGGTTATGTTAGATTGAAAGTTTCATTTAATCTTACCAAAAATACTCAAAACTCGTGAAGACGTTAATATTTGTGCTCATGGCGCAAAAATTAGCAAAGTGTATTCATAGAAAGTTGAACATCGCAGATTTCCTATGCAAACATAAGGGGAAATATACAATAGATGTAAACATATATATTACCTTGTCCCAGTCTTCTATATCGGTATATATCCAGCCAGGCTTCGCAATGTAGAGTTCAGGTACAGTCGTCCTGTTCTCAAAGTTGGTCTGACAAAAGTGGGCTCCTTGGTAGTAGTTAATGGACCGACATCGTGTTGTTCTCAGACAATCCTCTACACAATCCATAATACTGTATTTATCAATCGACGTAATCATCCTTCTTTCCAGTTTCTGTCCATAATGTAGTTGTGAATAACTTCTTCTTAGGTCTGCCCTTCATGCGTGAATGGTAAGAAAAAGAACCCAAAGACATCGCAGTATATAATATCGAAGAAGTAACTTCATCACGATGTGTGAGCGTTGTATAGACAAATGTATCATAGGTGCTAGGTGATGCGTTGATATACTCTCCGAATATTACATCACCATTTAAATTTTATTGATTTATGAACTTTTTATTTCATTAATTGTTCATTGTTGTGTTTTTTTATCGAAATTCATTGTGTTTACCAAATAGTTTAGCTCCGGTACGCCCTATCAAACAAAGCTATTGTTATGAAGCATTATTAATAATAAATAAGAAAAAATAAATGCCACAATTGTCAAAGAGGGGAGTAAAAATTGTGAAAAGCATCTAAAACAATTCATTTGAGAAAAAATACCTTTTAAATTTTCTACAAAGCATGGTAAAACTTCCATTATTGCTGTATTTAAAATATATCACAGTATATAGTTAATTGAAAAAAATGCTTTAAACACCAGATGATCTTTTGTAAGTATGCTTTACATTTTTACTCTAAGCTATTTCTTGACATCTGATGGAAAAGTATGTGATTGTATTTTTAACGTTATTATTGCTGTATAGACTCATCGACATGTTTTTGGACTTTACAATTATCATGTTGAACTAGCCCCCCCCCCCCCCCCCCCTCCTTCCCATTTCAAACCCTATCAATTGACAGGAAATATTTATTTATTAGAACCATTTTAACAAGACCTTGGACTTTCAGTAGGATGAAACAATGTATTTCTTGCGTCAAAACAAGTTAAAATGACGCTGTTCTCAAGCGAAATATACACCAATTGCGAAGTCTTTGCTCAAAAGCCAGACAAATCGTGTTCATTTCAAAGAGCCATGCCTGAGAGGCCTACAATGAAATAGACAGGCATACGTCACATTGCCGTTTGACTCAGCTACCCAAAGTTCAAGCTTTTGTTAAAATGGTTGTAACAGTAAAGAAAGCTGTTTTAGTATACGTATACACTGATTTGAGGAAAGAATCAGGGTAGGATGAACATAAAATAAAATGAAAAAAAAAATCAATACTTAAGATATATTAAATGTTCTTTTTTTTACTTTTCATAATTAACGGAAATAAAATATATTTCCTTGAATATCTTTCTGTTAACAGATGCAATGAAAGCCAAGCGAATATATTTTTCATTTCATCAATCATCAATATAAATGTCTTTGATACAAGGCCTCGAAAACGGTAATGTTATAACCAATGTAAAAAGGAAATATAGAACGCAGAATCATCTACATAAATATCTGTTTAAAAAAATTGCAAATACCTTAATTAACATTAAAGCTATTCTCACGTGGTTTAGGTTACAAATAACGATATCCTATATCTATATGAACAAGACTTTTTATGTTTCTTCATGTTAAATTTTGCATTTATACACTATTAAACAACAAACAAACTGTACACCAGATTAGATAACAAGTTTTGTACATACGTTGTAGAAAAATTATTTAGAGGAAGCAGAAACAAAAAAATTAATCCTTAACCTCCAAACATCAAAATGGTTAGCAGTGACACAAAAACACAAACTTTTTGGCATGACGTAAATTTTAATTTGGGCATCGATGCAATTGAAAAAAAAAATAATTGTCATGTAATTCTCGCACGCAATTTACTTTGATTTGATCAGATTGGTCTCTAGACAGGAAATCTACACTGCAAACCTGACCAATCGATTTCGCTGAATTAAATATTAAAAATATCATAATACAAATAATGTAGACTGCTTATATATATATATATAGAGAGAGAGAGAGAGAGAGAGAGAGAGAGAGAGAGAGAGAGTTTCTTGTATTAATCAATCTATTTTATCAAAACATACTTCTTAAGCCTAAAATATTAATCTTTACAGAAATAAAGACAATGATTTGAATGCACCTTCTCTTAAGTGGGGCGATGTTGTGTAATTTCTCTCTTAATGATTATGCGACTGGTAATCGATATTTTCTCATATAACATTATTTTATTAAAAAACCTTTCCAGTATTAGAAGTAATTTAATTAATCTTTATAAAACCTTATTCATTCTGTATATCTATTAACATCAATTTCCATACATAGTAAATTTTAAATTTCAAGAAAATAAAAGTCCATCGTTAGGAAACATTTATACCAATAGAGAAAGCTATTAAGGTGTAACTATACTAGGATGGGATGTAATGAAAATATTCATAGGTAGAATGTGTATGAAATAAAATGAAGAAAAATCGATACATAAAATATTTTTAACATTTTTTCTTTCATTATTAACGGATAGTAAATAACCTTCGTTGTATTCCTTTTGTTAACAGATGCAATGGAACCAAAGCTAATATATTATTCATTATTACTCATTGAAAAATTCTTTATTATTTATGGTCTTGATACCAGGCCTAGAAAACCAGTAATGCTATATTCGCTTTAATAAAGAAATACAAATCGTAAAAACATCTATATAAATATTTGATATACAAATCCTGCTAAAAAAAAAAGTAGATTCACCTTAGTACAAGCATCATATGTCGATTGTCTCCGTTTTTAAAAACAAAACAAGAACAAATACCTTAACTGGTTAACATCGAATTTATTCTTACATGTTTTCAAACGTTTTGTTTTAAGAATAATGTTTTTCTATAAATCCAAGTAGAATTTCAATTTTGTAAATTATAATCAAGTCCTCCTATGTGCATTTATTTCACCTACAGTTTTTTTCTTCATGTTAAACCTTAAAATCACACCCTAATAAATTACATACAAAGTGTAAACCAGATTTGATAACAAGTTTTGTATATATATTGTAGATAAAATCATTAAGACGAAGCATAAACAAGTAAATTAATCCTTAAACCTCCAAATACCAACATAGTTAGCAGTGACACAATAAAAACAACTATTTTTGCATGACGTTAAACTTAATTTGTTCATCGATGCAATTAAAAAAAACACCTAGTCATTTGAATATCTAAGCGCAATGTACTTTGATTTAATCATACTGGTCTCTAGACAGGAAAACTACACTGCAAACCGAACCAATCGATTTCGCTTCATTAAATATTAAGAATATTATACATTGTAATACACATACTGTAGACTAATCATATATAGTTTCTTGTTATAATCAATTTATTTTAACGGAACTTACAACTTAAGCCAAAAATATTAATCTTAGCCGAATTAAAGACAATAATTTGAATGCACCCTATCTTAAGTAGAGCGATGTTTACAGTCTTTCTCTTGCTCTATGAGTATGCGACTGGTAATCAATTTTTTTCATACATCATTTTTTTTTGTTTTTTTTAAAAACCTTTTCAATATTAGAAATAATACAATTTATCTTTAAAAAATCTTATTCAAACTGTAAATTTATTAACACCAATTTCAATACATAGTGAATTTAACATTTTCAAGAAATTAAAAGTCCATCATCAATGATCATTTTTTTTTCCGATTACGAGAAAGAGCACACGGCGGATGTGACCGGTCAGCAGTGGATGCTCACTCCTCCTAGGCACCTGGTCCTACATGTACCTGCAATGTAATGGAGGTCAGTGTTGGCTCAAGGTTTGTATTTTGACCATCACAAACAAACCAAATCATCGACTTGTCGTTTTTTCCTATTATGACATTTTCCTGATTTTGACATTTTCCTCAATTATGACATGCCAAATTGTGACAAGAGCACATGGCGGGGTGACCGATCAGCAGATGATACTCACTCCTCCTTGGCACCAGATCCTACCTCTATCTTTGTATTTATGATGCCAAATTGTTTGGTTGCATTTCCAACGTCAGACTTTGGACTCATTGTCAATGTTTTTGCCTCTTTAACATGTTAAACTAAGCCCCCACCTCCGAACACTCCATATCCTATCCATTGTCAGGAAACATTTATACCAATAGAGAAAACTATTTAGGTGTAACAATACTAGGATGGGATGAAATGAAAATATTCATAGGTAGAGTGTGCATGAAATAAAATGAAGAAAAATCGATACATAAAATATTTTTAACATTTTTTCTTTCATTATTAACGGATATTGAATAACTTTCGTTGTATTCCTTTTGTTAACAGATGCAATGGAACCAAAGCTAATGTATTATTCATTATTACTCATTTGAAAAATTCTTTATTATTTATGGTCTTGATACCAGGCCTAGAAAACCAGTAATGCTATATTCGCTTAAATAAAGAAATACAAATCGTAAAAACATCTACATAAATATTTGATATACAAATCGTGCTAGAAAAAGTAGAATCACCTTAGTACAAGTATCATATGTCGATTGTCTCCGTTTTTAAAAACAAAACAAGAACAAATACCTTAACTGGTTAACATCGAATTTATCCTTACCTGTTTTCAAACGTTTTGTTTTAAGAAAAATGATATTCTATACATCCAAGTAGAATTTCAATTTTGTAAATTATAATCAAGTCCTCCTATGTGCATTTAAGTCATCTACAGTTTTTTTTTTCATGTTAAACCCTAAAATCACACCCTAATAAATTACCCACCTACAAAGTGTAAACCAGATTTGATAACAAGTTCTTTATATATATTGTAAATAAAATCATTAAGAGGAAGCATAAACAAGTAAATTAATCCTTAACCTCCAAACACCAACATAGTTAGCATGACACAAAAACACCAACTATTTTTGCATGACGTAAATCTTAATTTGTTCAACGATGCAATTAAAAAACCACCGAGTCATTTTAATATCTAAGCGCAATGTACTTTGATTTGATCATACTGGTCTCTAGACAGGAAAACTACACTGCAAACCGAACCAATCGATTTCGCTTAATTAAATATTAAGAATATTATAATACACATACTGTAGACTAATCATATATAGTTTCTTGTAATAATCAATTTATTTAATGGAACTTACTACTTAAGCCAAAAATATTAATCTTAGCAGAATTAAAGACATAAATTTGAATGCACCCTATCTTAAGTAGAGCGATGTTTACAGTCTTTCTCTTGCTCTATGAGTATGCGACTGGTAATCAATTTTTTTTTCATATATCATTGTTGTTTTTTTTTTTAAACCTTTTCAGCATTAGAAATAATACAATTTATCTTTAAATTTTTTTAATCATACTGTATATTTATTAACACCAATTTCCGTACATAGTGAATTTAACATTTTCTATGATGTGACCGGTCAGCTGAGGATGCCTAATCCTCCTAGGCACCTGATTCGACATCCAATGTAATTGAGGTCAGTGTTGGCTCAAGGTTTGTATTTTGACCATCACAAACAAACCAAATCATCAACGTGTCGTTTTTTCTCATGACATTCTCCTGATTTTGACAATTACCTTGATTATGACATGCGTAATTATGACAATTTAATATTGATTAATATACAGTTAGATTGTTTAAAAATACCGGTATCACTTTTTGCTTTGTTAATATATCTACATATATTGTGTTGTTTATATGTGTGTAGTTTTATGAAAGCTAGAAAGGTATTCCAAATTCAGCATACAAATAAATATCTCTCTCGATTTATTGATCTGCTTTTGAATTTGCTCTAAATATTTTAAATGATCAATTCAGGATGAAAGTGAAGAGAGACTGATTTTTGATATCGATACAGAAAATAATGACAAGGGTGCAATTGGAGTTTGATATCTATCACGTTAAATGGTTAAATGGCCGTTACAACTCGTCAGTGGAATTGATTCGCTGTACGTCAGGATCAAAATTGTTTGATGTTGGTGACATTCTAAGAATTGCATAATTTTTTTAAATTGCGTTAGTTTTCTTTGGGGATTCTTTTGTTTTTATTTATGTAACTTTTTTAATGAAAAATATTGTATTACCGTTACAAATGCAATTTTTTTTTATATTATTGGCGCCAAACTCATCCTAGGAGACTCATTTAATTTAAAATGTTGTACGTGACATTCGACGCAGCAGTTTTTTTCATTCTAGTTCTTCAGAGAGTATTTTTTTTATTATGAAATGAACTATGTTAATACCATTGAAACTCAAAACTCCCATAGACCGACCCGACCCAAGTCCTCCATCTTCGCTAGCCAAGGGTTTTCGGTCCACTTTGCTCCCCTTAAACCCATTGCGGATTTCATTACGAAAACTCGGTGATGTGGTGGCGCTATCTAGCGAGCAACTTGAGTTGCGCTCTTTGCATATTTACATTTTAATCGAATTAAACAACAGGTTATAAACACAATAGGGCATTAATACAACTTGAAACTACTCTATTAATTCTGTTTTTTAGGAATGAACACATATCAAACACATGTAAGTGCATGTAAGCTTGAAAGCTGGAGAGTAAATAGTCTTTTTTTTTTAAATTGTATTTGTTATATTAAAATGCAAAATCAAATGAAAAGCATTTTTAAAAATGTCCAACCATATGAAATATGAAAGGGTATACAAACACGTATTGTTTTTGAATGTGTGTGGGCAGCTTCATCAAAATCATCTTGACAAGCAATTAAAAAAGGTTTAATTCTCAAATTCATGAAAAAAACCCTAACAGTAACTTCAATACAATTAGAATTCCTTATTTGCAGTTTCATTTATTGCATGCTCCTACAAAAGTGTGTGTGGGGGGGGGGGTCCCTGATTGTCAATTCATCCCATAAAGTTAAGAAAAGTGCCTGCTGCTAAAAAAGTGGGGAGGGGGAAGCAGCCTCCCTCACCCTAACCCCCGATGCTACGTGCCTGTGATGTAAACACATGGTGTGCTCTGGGGTATTCGCATGATCCCAACGGACTCGTCAACTATTCGGCGCGCAAAAACATTATTGCGCGAAAGCCTGCTATTACCGTTCACGCAAGGAATGAACTCATCTATGGGCAGAGATCCATGGGGAGGGGTCAGATGAATTTTTTGACATTTGTTTTGTAACAGCTACATACATGTATATTATACTTTGGATCGGATGTTTTGGAAGAATTCTATCGAATTAAAAAAAACACACTTGATTAGTAATTGTTAAATGTAGTAATGTACATTTAGTAAGACACGCGAGTTAAGACTACTTTTCAAGATTAATGAAATCGCCCAACTGAACGAAAATCGGGTCACACCCCGCTTTGGAGATTTAGTTCCTTCAGTAAACATTCCAGCTGTATAAATATATATATTTGTTTTAATCCAAACTGATGACTCTCTTGCAATCATGATAATCCCAACGCCAATTATTACTTACATTGTACCACAATAGACAATATGTTACAACTAATTGCGATATCCACCTCCCCATTTTTCACAGTTCAAATATGGTGGAATACCTAATCTATTTTTAAATAAGGATTTCACACGCGCACTGCATGGTGAACGTCCCTTTCACTTGAAAACTCTTGTTCGCTGTTGTTATAACATGCCATATAACATTTTCATCAATTTTGAATGTAAATGCTGACATCTTAAACGTGCATCTGTATATCTTTTTTGTGAAATATCATAATATTGCTTGTCCCATTATCTGCACTGTTTCGGAGATTGCAACTTTAAAACCTTAGCTTTAGTAATGCACATGTTTCTATTAATGATTCTAAAGCAAAATACAGAGATCACAATTATTTATTATGTAAACAAGGCTCTTGTCATGGGTTTGTTTACATTGGTTCAGTATTCAGTATACCAGTAAAGGTCTTTTTTCAAGCTAATCTTCCTATCTGTTCATGAGGTTTAAACAGACATGAACTGCTCTAAGCATCTGTTTCTGTAAACTTGGAATATTTTTATCATTCAAAATCACCTTTGTTTACATATTGTCAAGGCCATGCCCCTTTAATTAATATTCATGTTGACCAAATGAATATTAATTTTATGTTTTTTAAACATTGTAGGTACATGTATGGGCAGGTATATCCAGACGAGGACCCACTGGGATCCATATTTTGGGCCCTGCAAGGATTTGCGGGTGCCCTATAGTAATCACTCTTCCGTCTACAAGTTTTCTGTTTTTGTCTAATACTTTTTTTATGGTTGCCCAATCAAGTTCAAATTTAGTATGGTAGTTCAGTAGGCTGAAATACATATTTTGATGCTAAGCTTGGTTCTCTATGTCTTCTGGTTGGAGCTGGGGTGGTGGGTAGATTCCTTAACTATGCATAAGAATGAATGGGCAAAGAGAGATAACTGCTGAGAATGTTACCATCCCTGTATACTTGGAAGGCTGTGCAATATTTGTCCTTTGGGATTAATTAACCTTCCACAGGAAGAAAATCCTAAGCTTTATCTTTATCTGTCACATTGAGAATAATTACTGCACTGCCTGTGTCTGCAAATGAACTTTGTTTTGAAGTTTAGGTCAGTTTTGAATGATGTGTAGTATTGTGTACATTCTTTGTGATATGGATTTAAAATATGATATTCATACTTTATTTTGGTTAAAATACCGTACACAATGATTAATGATAATTTTATTGAATTTTAAAATCAAGATATATATTAAGATATCCCTTTTCACTATTTTATTTTTAATTATTTATTTTATTTTTTTCTGCCTTAATGCTGTTAATCTTAACAGGTAATCAGATAATAACCCCATTCTGTCATTTCTAAAAAAGAATTTCATTGTAAATTGAGAAGAAAAGGATGAGAGAGCAGAACAATTAATCCCCTGGGATTAATCATCCTGCCTGCTGCAGAAAATTTAGAGGCTTATCTCTATCTGTCATATGAAGATTAATGAACACCTTTGTCTGCAACTGATGTTTGTTTTGAAGATGAGGTCAACCCTGGGTGATACAATGTATTTGCTTTCACTGAAGCATTTTATAAAACACCTGTTAAAATCTTTTTTAAATACACATTTAATTTAGTTTTTTATACGACATGAGGTTATCCCTGTTTTATTCAGATACAAGGTTACTATTTAGAGTTTTTGGACATTCAGAATTATCTTGAAATTTTAAAAATACAGTTGTTACTTTTAATTTTCATATTTTTTTTTACAACCTAATATACATGTATATTGCAGTTCTTTACATCTTATGCCGGGCATTTAGTTTTCATCATTGTTAATATAAAGAGGATGGAATTCAAAGTTTTTTTTCACTTCTCTATATTAATTGTCATAGCGGGGCCCTTCCTGACTGGTGAGTTTTCTAGTTTTACCGGGATAATGGACAGTGCTTATTACCAGCAGATGTTGGAAACTAATCTTCTTCCTTTCATGCAACAGTACTACCCAAATGGACTCAGGTTAATGCAGGACAATGATCCCAAACATGTCAGTCGTTCAACAAGACTGTGGATGGAGAAGCGTAACGTTTACCACCAGAGTCACCTGACATGATCCCCATCGAAAATATCTGGGCAGCACTGAAGCACCACATACGTCGCAGAGTGAAACCGCGAAACCAAGAAGAACTTATCAATGGGATAGTGGAATTCTGGAATGGTTTGACAGTGGAACAGTGCAAAAAATACATCGATAATTTGTACAAAGTTGTGCCGAAAGTGATTGAAAACGACGGCAATGCATCTGAGCTTTAAATTATTATGACCACCTTGACACAAAGCTTCTGTGTTTGGAATATTAAACTTTGTGTTACTCTGAGTGACTTATTCCTATGTTTCAAATGTAATTTCCTAATGTTCAGATTGATTGGCCTTTTCTTCAAAGTCAGTCATTTTATTTATACGAGTATTGAACTATTCACTTGTGTCAGTAAACAGGTATGACCTGTATATTGTATATTTGACAAATGGAGAGAAATCAGTCAACTTATACAAAGTTCTATTCAAATATTTGATATGCTTTTAGGACAAATGCAATGTTTGTAACCATTCTTGTTTACACTATAGTGACTGCTGTTCATTCATAATCATATTCTTTGTTAAGATTCATTTAAATAATTTAATTTCTTTGACATTGATTTAAATATGTTGACAGTTTAGAGTGATATGGAACACCTCCATATTGTGTCATAATTCCTATCAAAATAAACAATAAAATAAAGTATAATTTTAAAAATACTTTCTTTTCCACAGTTGCTACCTACATGTACAGTAACAGCTTGCCATTTGACAATACTATTCAAAATCTAAGATCGTGTTAAAATGGTTCTAGTTTGATATTATTTGAATTACTGACAGTACTATTTATGTTATTTTTGAATTTGCAGTATGATTTGAATTATTACTAATAAACTTGTGGATTGAAATTCCAGTTTCAAACACAACAAACAACAAAAACAGTAAAGTTTGCTATAAAGATGGGTTTTCACAAGAACAAATATGTACATTTCTTTAACATGTATCAGCCATTTCATTATATGGGGAATTGTGCATTGTACATGTATGCACTACAAATATCCCAGAATAATTGCTTTGGATACAATCATAAATCATATGATTCAAAACATCAAAATCATGAATTTGGATGCCAAGTCCAGTGCAATGGATTTGGTTTGCCTGTCATGGACACCTGGGTAATACATACAAGACAAACCCAAGAGGTTTTGAGTAGGATGCACAAGAAAAAAACGAGACGCACACAAAAAACTTGCTGTACCAATCGCATATGCACCAATTTTTATCCATTGTTACATGGAAAAAGTGTCTTGCATCTACATGTACACGTTGTTTTATTAGGAGCAACGAAGACGTCTTATGAGGTACTCATTAATAAATAAATAAATAAATAAAATGAATTTAAATGTCATATAACAAAAAGAAACTTCAACAGGAATCAAAAAGTTAACACACATAAACTAAACATGAAGATATATTAAAACAATCTTCCATCCAAAATATTTCTTAATTTACTTCTTTGCAATAAATGTTTATTCCAATTGAATTCACTGGTCTTAAATAAATACATGCAATATAAGTCTGGTATTGCTAATAACTATATGATATATCAAATGATATTACATACATTGTGATCAGAGTTAATTACTCTAAAAACACAGAAAAAGAGTCATTGCATATTGGTGTGATTGAACAGTCCTGATTTCCTACTAATATATGGCAGGATTCCTTCCAAATTGAAATTGTCAGCAAAGTATTTGTTCAACTTCCATGTCACTTTTCCCAGTGTTCTCACTAGTAATTTGGTAGCCTTTTCCTCTTTAGCTGGTGTGCATGAAAAACATCTGAAGGTGATTTTTTAAATGTCTTTAAATTTCTCTGGATTTACTTTAGCTTTTCCCTCACGGCCACGACTACGAAATACCCGTCCATTCATGTTCTTCTGGTATATATCTTCGACAGTGCACATCAGGCTTGGGGTAATGCTAAATGTAATGGTAATGCATTGTAATGCATTACATGTTTTCAAAGTAATGCTAGTAATGTGTAATGCCTCAAAATTAGCATTACAAGTAATGCTAATGTAATGCATTACTTTCCAAAATCTAGTGTAATGCTGGCATTACATGGCATTACTTTGCATTATTATGCTTATTTATGCATGTTCACTTTAAAAAAATGTGATGAATAAATGAATAGTTGAAATTGAATTTGATTAAATTCATTTTTAAAGAAAAAAGAAATAATTCTAATTGAGAAAAAAATGTTTTAATTGTACATGTTTTTTTAAAAAAGGTTTTTTAAAAATTCATTTTTGAATTGTTTATATTACTAAAGATAACAGCACAATTTCAAAACATTTTTAAGAGTGTTATTATTAAGAGTTTTTAATCATTTAAACAATTTACTCCAATTAGTTTGCACTTCAATAAGAAATGTGTCAACAACACACTATGCCCCCAGGATAATCTAAGTATCAACACAATCTATTGTTATAAGAAGTGCTAAACACCCCAATCCCCTTACAATAGAATAGGAGACAGACATGCACCTTTAAAAGCAAAATGAATGCACTGTCCATCCATGATGAAAATCAATATCACTTCCAATATTATATAAACCTAGTTGAAAATAATCTTACTTATTTTCTCTCTCTTTCTGTCTGTCTGTCTGTCTGTCTCTCTCTCTTTCTCTCTCTCTTGTATATTAATTACACTGTACATTAGTTTGGACTAATAGAAAATACAAGATTTATGTATTTAATCTATTATTGCACTTAATATATCCTAAGATAAAGATCGTCAAACAGTATTTTCCAGTCCAAGCTTTGACTGCTTCTGCAAAACATTTATTTAGTATAGCCCGGAAGATCGATGCATTTAAAAGATGAACCCTTTGAAACTTTGATCATAAAGTGCAACAGCAATCTTTTGTCTTAAAGTGTCCTCCGTAAAAAAATACAATTAAAATATATTAAGAAATATAACTGGGAAAAATCATCTGTTTATAAATTAATAAAATTAAGTGTCCATAATTATAAAGATTTGTGTAATCTGGGGATATATCTATATTTAGCTTTTAAAAACCGCAACATTATTTCATAAATTGTTTTTTGTTACGCATGTTATCCTGTGTCTCTATTTCATATCTGGTATTGTATCATGCCAAATGTCTATAAATATCATTTTACTTATGTAATATGTTGTTCATATTGCCACAATATGATTATATATTGAGCAAATAAAGAGTGACTCTTGTTTATTCATTGAATTTGAACCTGATACTGAGCATGAAGCTGTAGATATGTTAAAGAGTGTTGTATATTTGAAACATTTGCAAAAACTCTTTATTAGCTTTACTTTAAAAAAAAGTAATGGTAATGGTAATGCATTACTTTACTCATGTAATGGTAATGTAATGCATTACTTCAAGAAAATCAAGTAATGGTAATGGTAATTTAATGCCCAAATTCATGAAGTAATGGTAATGCAATGCATTACTTTACAATGTAATTCGCCCCAAGCCTGGTGCACATGGATCGAAATAGGGATGTAGCAAATTTCTGACGGTGCTCATGCTTTTGTCCCCTGATGTTCTCCACCAATTCTGTGAACATAGGATTGTTCTTCTCGTAATCTGGCAAAACATGGCCTTGGTCTTCAATGTGTTTTGCTCCACATGTTGTTACAGATTTTATTGCCATTTTCCAAAATAGTGGGTTGGTAAAGGACATCTTGGATTTACCTGGTGAGGTCGTTTCTCCTCCCTGCTGGTTGTTGTTTACATCCATTGTTCTGTCATCACTATCGGTGTCATTTCTTTGTTGACTGTCACTGCCATAGTTTTCATTCAGGGTGTCCTCCACTTCCATAGTTTGCTCATAGTCTTGATTTGCTCTATCTGCACTTTTCTTTCCCCTCATGTCTAGAAAGTCAATTGAATCTATATAGTAACTGGTTCGCTGCTTGTGGACTGTAAATCCTTTCTCCATAGAGCTTGATGAGTTGTCCATTGATACTGGATCAGTTGATGCTAGACATGCACTGGCAGAAAGATGAAGATGGACATCGCAACTTGAATAGTGGCTTGTGATGTGGAGTTTGGCGTTGATGGAGCATTTGATGAAGAAGCAAAAGCCTCTATGCTGGCAACATTGATTTAGGCAAAACTGCTGATTCTGATGGCTGGGTAGGTCTGTCGTCACTTTTGTCCACACCGGCAGTGACTGAACATGGCAGGGTCTCTACTGTTGTCATCGAATTTTTTTAGGCGTTAATGTCCAGATTCAATCTCAAAGAAAGGAGATGGTACCAGGAGCCTTTTTGCAGAGTCAGCTGTTTCTTGTGATGTTGTTTGAGTTGAAATTTCAGATGAGGGAGTCTCTTGTGGTGCCGTCTGAGTTGAGATTTCACACAAAGTAGTCTCTTGGTGTGCTGTATGAGTGGACATTTCGGATGAGGTAGTCGGTTGTGGTGCTGTCTGTGTTGAGTTTTCAGACAAGGAAGTCTCTTGGATTGCTGTTTGTGTTGAGATTTCAGACAAGAAAGTGTCTATAGATGCAGTCTGACTAGATTTCGGACAAGATAAGCGCTTGTGGTATTGTCTGCGTTGAGATTATCGATGAAGAAGTATCTTGTTGTGCCGTCTGAGTTTAAGATTTCGGATGAGGTTGTCTGTTGTGGTGCTGTCTGTGTTGAGATGTCAGACAATGGAGTCTCTTGTTGTGCCATCAGAGTTGAAATTTCAGATGAGGGAGTCTCTTGTGGTGCTGTCTGAGTTGAGATTTCAGACGAAAGGAGTCTCATGAGGTGCCGTCTGTGTTGGTTTTTCAGATGAGGGAGTCTCTTGTGGTGCTGTCTGAGTTGTGATTTCGGACAAGCAAGTCGCTTGTGGTGTTGTCTGCGTTGAGATTTCGGACGAGGTGGACTCTTGTGATGCTGTCTGAGTTGAGATTTCGAACAAGGTAGTCGCTTGTGGTGTTGTCTGCGTTCAGATTTCGGACTAGGGGGTCTCTTGTGATGCTGTCTGAGTTGAGACTTCGAACAAGGTAGTCGCTTTTGGTGTTGTCTGCGTTAAGATTTCGGACAAGGGGGTCGCTTGTGATGCTGTCTGCGTTGATATTTCGGACAAGGGGGTCGCTTATGATGCTGTCTGAGTTGAGATTTCCAACAAGGTAGTCACTTGTGGTGTTGTCTGCGTTGAGATTTCGGACAAGGGGGTCGCTTGTGGTGTTGTCTGTGTTGAGATTTCAGACAAGGGGGTCTCTTGTGATGTGTCTGAGTTGAGGTTTCAGATGAGGTAGTCTGCTATGGTGCTGTCTGAGTTGAGTTTTTAGATAAAGGAGTTTCATTAGGTGCTGTGCGTTTTGAGTTTTCAGATGGGGGAATCTCTAGTGGTGCTGTGCCACTGCTGTCTGAGTTAAAATTTCACACAAGGGAGTCTGAGTTGAGTTTTCAGATGAGGTGGTCGCTTGTGCTGTTGCTCTTTCCTGTCTGGTTGTCATTATTTGTGTGTACTGCAAAGTGGCTCCAGGAGAGTTGTCTTTTGGCGTGGCTCTTTCTGTTGATATATCAATGTTTGCTGCTGCATGAGCTGAAGGAAGTTGGTCTGTAATAGCTGGCTGATTGGGAGTTTCTTCTGTTTTCTTTTTCTCTCTAGGCATGTGTTTCCATGATTGACCGACGAATCTGTCCTTTCCTTTTGAGACATTGTATTGCCGACAATTTTTCTGCTGATGAATCGTCAATATTTGGATTGTCTGTTCTTCCTTGGCACACATTCCCTGTACAATCAACACTAATCACTGTTTTGTTGAGTAGAAAGTTGATTTTAGTTTGAAGATCACTTGGTCACTTGGTAGCTTGGATAATCCTCAAATCTTGGAAAATACGGAACAGAATTGTTTTGGTGTTGCACAGTCCGTAAGGCCTTTGCTTTTTTCTTGTCCTTTGGAGCATTTAAATCTGTTTTCAAATTTTTCGTTGTTATATACCACGCCAGCCCCCCCCCCCCACCCCCCACGGATTAGGATTTGTCAAGATTTTTTTGATGAGTCTGCCCCCCCCCCCCTTTCAAAAACGATGCTACGTGCCTGTTTGGTACATTTCAATTTTTTTCCAAATGTTTGCAAAAAAACTTGTAAAACTACATGTAAACTTGTCAAACAATACGGGTTATACATGTTCAAGAGACTATCAAACAAAAATTAGCTGGTAAATTTAGATAAGCTATGTCTTTTTGTTAACAAAATAAAAACAGCATATAAATTGTATAATATTTTTTACAAATATTTCGTGGGGATTTTTTTAGTAAGAGTATACATAGAAGTTTAAATTTGACAAATTATGATGGAAAGTTTAGGGCAAGTTCATCATATATCGAGCAGATACCTTGGATCGGCATCTTAGGTTTATAATTAAAAATAAATTTGCAACTCCTCACATTTTATTATAACATGCATTTTAATAGTCTTAATTTGTGAAACATGAAGCAAACTGTGTTATTAACTCTACTAAAAACAATGTTTTATCTAAAATTTACATATGGAAAATTAACTTTGGAAGGTGATTGAAATTTGACCTAAATACATTTTAGAAAAGAATGCAATGCACTTCATCCCTCTCCCCTCATTTCCCCAGAATCTTTGAGCAATTGTGTCACCGATGCACCAGTACTAACTGTTTTTGTTATCTCAACTTTTATATTTATTCTATTATATCAGTCTTGGCAAATTTGTAATAACTTTTTTGATGCTACGTGCCTGATTTAGGCAATACCATGTTTAAAAAAAAATGATGGCTGGGGGTGATTCTGAACCAACTACAGCTACTGAAAGGTAGAAACATGAAACAAAATGCATTTCATAAAAAAAATGGTATGTACCGGTAATACAATACATATTATGAAAACATGACATACGTATCCTGATACACTTTCATCGAAAGTAAACATTCAAGGAAGCAAAATTGCGTAATAGGTGAGCCCATAATAGAGAACATTTGCTCCTACGAATCCGTTTAAAAGGTACATGCATTTGGAAAGCAGGAGAAAAGAGTAGTAGGTGAGAATACTTATATTTAAATATTTCTTTTTGAGAACCCCACAAACCCAACCCCTTCATTTTAATGGTCAGAGAGAGAGAGAGAGAGAGAGAGAGAGAGAGAGAGAGAGAGAGAGAGCGAGAGAGAAGAACTATTTAAAAATTACTTTAATTAGGTATTTGACGAAATTTAACGAGGAATGACAGAATCCAAGAGGGTGTTGGCAGTGATTGGATGTTCTGCCCTGTCATACAAGATTGGACATCGTGTATTGGAGAATGTCAACAGTTGTCAAACGTGTGAGTCCGACACCGACAAACTGCCACAATACCAACCACCAGTGTGATGCAAAGCAGGGCAGAATATATAAGGACATTATGCGTGTACCTGGTATTGACTTTTACATTTTACATTTTAGCCGGGCTCTGCTGAAAGCAATGTCCTGGCTGTAGGCAGGCAAATCGCCATGTTACTATAAATAGCAAACTTCAAATTCACGATGGTTTGTATGAACTCGTCCATTGGCGTAGATTCATTGAGAGGGGGTCAAATGAAATTTTTGACATTTGTTTTGTAACAACTATGTCTATATTTTACTTTGGTTCGAATGTTTCAGAAGAGATCAATAGAATTAACATACACACCGGACTAATAATTGTTAAATGTACCCTTTCCAAGATGAATGAAATCGCCAAATTGATAAAAAATCGGGTCACATCCCGCTTCGGCGATTTTGTTCCTCCAGTAGATATTCCAGCTGTGTAAATCTATATTTGTTTTTATCCAAACTGATGATTTGGTTTTTTAATGATGATAATCAAACACTAATTATTACTTACATTGTACCTTTATAAACAATATATAACAACTTGTTGCGATGCCCAACCCACCCCCTCCCTCCCCCTTCCCGCTTTCTTACCACAGTTCAAATATGGCAAATCCATTTTTAAATCAGGATTACACACGTGCATTACGAGCCTGCCTTTTACTGAAAACGCCTGCTTACTATTGCTCATGATAACCCATATTACATTTCCACCAATTGTGAATATAAAAATTGACACCTTAAACCTGCATCGGTTTCTCTTTTTTTATGAAAAGTCTTGATATAGCTTGCCCCTGTTCCCTGCACTGTTTCGGAGAAGGCAACTTTCAAATCTTAGATATGCCTGACGTCATACGTCAGGCAATTCTATTTTCGTTCTATGTATAAGACTTGAAGTAGATGTGTGAATGTTCGTCTCTGATACTTAAAACTATATTTAAAATTTGCACGCACAGAGTGATCGACTCAGATATACAAAGTTTTTTGAAGAATATTGTAAGAGATTGACCACAGCCATGTACTTTCTACAAATTACTCCAAAAGTTTTTTTTCGAGAGATTCTGTAGGCGAAGGCAATAGAAAAGTGTGTGCTTCTATGGATTTAATTGTCTTCACATCCCGACCAATTCCCAGACATTGTTTACTTAAAATGTAAACAGGTAGTTTTAGCGTATATTGGATTGTCTCCTTATTCGACTGCTTATTGTCACAGTTCGAAACGGACTACGTCAAAGCAAATAGTATTTGAGGGGATAAACTTGGTATAAAGGGGATAGTATCATGTTTTCAATGGTTAGTTTACTATATGTGTATAATGAAATGAAAATAGGCTCATGTCAAGACTTTTACTCAACCCATCCCGCCTACCTGCGAATTCAACACTTAAGCGTGAGTTTTAGGTAATTCCTGGTGCATTGTCGTAGCTGTTCAAGACTTTTTGCGTTTTATTCTTCGAGAATTCGTTGATGGACATCGAGATCATTACAGGAACTTATACGCTTCCTTTAAACTGTAAGAAGTAAATTCGCTGCAATCACGTGACGTGGAAGCTCACGTCTTGAAGATAAATTGTTCTAATGAAAAACCAATGAATGCAAATAACAAGATAACAATCTCAATCTGTTAAAGTGAGTTTGATAGTGAGTTTATTACATATGAAATAAATGACTGTTCTGTGCCGATTTTATGGTATTGCATATAAATTCTCTTTGTTTCACTTCATTTTGTTCGTATTTAAATTTTAGATATCGATGACTGCACACCATTACCTTGTCAAAACAACGGAACCTGTACAGACCTGATCAACGACTACCGATGTGGTTGTGTTGCAGGATTCAATGGAACAAATTGCGAAAAGGGTGAGCACCATTCATGTAAAACAAATTTGTTTGTAGGAAGAACGATATCCGTCATCGTGTTACTTAATACAAATTTGATATTGTAAAAATGGCCTGTATTTGCATCATACACTACTGGTTCTAAAAAGTACTAAAAGTGTCTTTTTTACTGTTTCCACTAAAAGAAAATAACATATCAAGTTAAGGCAAAACGTCTCAGAACTGCTGGTAGAATTCTTTATTCTCCTCAATTAAAGAGTTATACGTCCGGTTCTCGAAAATTCTTTTATACAGTTTGCACGGAGAACGGTATGTAGCATTAAAGGAAAAAAACCATGGAATTCTAGTTTAATATTAAAGCAATTATTTTTCTTTCATATCGTGAAAACGACGAAGGAGAGCTTGGTTAAAAAAATTAAGGATGTTGTTACTTAGGGTTCGAGTTCTCATATTGTATCAAAGGTGAATTCATGTCAAGGATATAACCTGTTCTAAACAATTATTATTGGCATAGTATTCCGTATTTTTACTATATTATGAAATTAGGCACAAAGGAAATTTGACTTTTAACAAAATAGAAGAAATTCAGAATACATTTTTAAATTTTATTTTCCACTGAAATATTTCTAGCATAACTAAAATATTGAAACTCAAGATTTGATTTGTTAGTTAATAGTAAGCGCAGCTCTAAGAACCAGTGTGCGCGAGAAAAAAAACAAGCTAAACCTACAGTTCATCAAACAAATTTTTTGTCTACGTCCCATAATGCTCTCTAATGGTTTCACCCCCCGTGGTGCTATGCCAAAAATGGCCGAGTTTTAACTAGTAATTTACGGTGTCTTAAAGTTTGAAGACACGTTTTGAGTACCGCATATGCTTTGGCGAGACTAAAAAGATTTGTTACAAGCTTCCATACCTTCGTATTGAGTCGAGATACGTAAACAAAGACTAACAAAGTCATGGATGACGTCGCTGTACTCTCGCGCTATATTTCCCGCGATAAATTTAGAGGTGGATCAAACATCTGTAATGTAAGTACTAGCTATTTCAGTATAGACTGCGATACCTGCCTCATTGACATAAATGTTTTTAATTTTTTTTTATAGAGATTATATAATTACATGTATATACTAACAAGAGCCATACTTTACTGTCATATCGATCCATTTTTAAGCTAATTGTGCATGCATGTACAGTAGGCAGGTAGGTATATGAGTAGGGAGGAAATAAACAATAGGACATTTCGAACTAAATAAAAAGGAATAAAATGAAAAAATAAACAGCTAACAAATTTATGTAGATATTGCATATAGATAGACCATTAAATTTAAAAATGGGAAATTACACACCTACAAACAGGGACCTCTCTCTCTCTCTCTCTGTCTCTCTCTCTCTCTCTCTCTCTCTCTCTCTCTCTCTCTCTCTCTCTCTCTGGGGTAGGGGGTTGCGCTGTGTGTATCATAACCATTAAAATTAGTACCTTTGGTATACTTATTGTAGAGCAATACTCTCTCAAAAAGTTTTTGACGTTCGGTGTTACCTAAATAACACTAGGTTGACAATGATGCAAGGTATGTGTAATTCTTGATGCGCTCGCGAGAACGGTAGCACCGTAAAACATATTACAATTTTGCATATTTTCTGTTGGCTTTATCTAACTTTTTTCATTTGAATAGTCGTATGGCACATACTACAAAAATATTAAGAAATGCTTAAAACGATAAAAGATACCATATATCAAAATCATTAATCTCATATAGATTATATGCCAGCTGAATAAGGTCAATATAATTACTTTAGTACTACAAATGTTTTAGTATTATCCTCGTTCTTTTTTTTTATTATTAAATCAAAAATGGGTAGGGATTTTAAAACTGATAGAGGAAATTCAGACTGGAATATTTATTAAAATTGTCAATGAAAACTTAATGCCTTTTATCTATTTAGTGTCATTGTCATTCATTAACTTCATTTCATATTGAAAGGATTTTAGTCATTTTGTATTCTTTTTATTATTAAGAAAATCTCAATAAGAGTGTAAAACCTTTAGTGATTTTTCAGTGCATTCATGTGGAAGTGGATGGAAAGGTTCATTTTGTGATCTATCTATCTATCTATCTATCTATCTATCTATCTATCTATCTATCTATCTATCTATCTATCTATCTATCCATCCAGGTACTTGAAGGAAGTATAAATGAGCAATTTACAGTCTAAAAATGATATTAAGCACTTAAGAAATCTTTGAGCAAATAGAAACTCATTCATCATTATGATTTATTCTTTGTGAACTAATTATAAACATAAGCAGCAATGGTTAAGAGAATGTTTATTGATTTCTAATATGCTTGAATATTAAATTAACTTGCAGTGAATATATGTGTATTGGAATTGCGAAATCACGCACATCGGTTAATAGCTAACAGGAGGCCTACACCTAATTTTATAGTATACATATATTGCGGCGGAGACGTTCCTGAAACATGATTTCATTACCCATGAGTTCAATGTTTATTTGCTTGTGGATGCTAATCGTCGTGATTAGATCAGACGTTATTGCAAACCACTATACGCAACAACCGCGGTATACTGGTAAATTTATCGCATCTTTTAACGCAGAAGAATACAAAGCAGATTCAGTTTTGGCCTGCTTAGCTTTTTGCGGACCTTTCTGTACATGTTTTGGGTACCAACGGTTAACAAAGAGATGTCGTGTTTTTGACTTTTGCCTTGATCGGAATGCGTCTTTCATCGAGGATGGATGGGTGTATTATACATCACCAAGCGGTGAGCTCAATTTGATCTGTTTTAAATGTATTTTTTTATTTGATGTATTAAACTTTAATTCTTATAAATCAAAGCATCGGATAAAATGAATGTGATCTATTTTGAATTAAAAATAAATGCGATGATCTTTTTATTTATAACAAAAACCCAGAAACAATAACTTAACATAAATATTTAGCTTAGTAGTGGCGTCAGAAGCAAATTTAAAGGGGGGCTAGAGTAATCATCAGAAATCTTTACAAGAATTCCCCAAATCATGAAAATCCTAATCTGTGTGTGCGTGTGTGTGTGTGTGTGTGTGGGGGGGGGGGGGGTGTTTACATATAACTCCAATCTTACATGCCTAATTTTTTTTCTCAAATCTTGAAATTCCTATTCCGTGTGTGTGTGTGTGTGGGGGGGGGGGGGGGGGGTAGTATATTATATGACCACAAACTATAATCATTTCAATCTTTTGAAGATAATATTAAGAACAATTTCGTTTGATGAAAGAAAAAGTGTGTGTACTTGTATGTCAAATGTTTTACAATATTACATATCATAAAATTACACCGAGCCCATTTGACCTCTATGTCACTTTAAAATGATGAGATGTACAAATGTAATGAGTAAATACGTTCTATTTGTTAAGTTTAGTTGTTGGTTGAAACATCGGTGAAAAAGATCCCTTTGCAGTTAGTGCCAGTGTTTGTGTCGATTATACTGTAAACTCGTTTTGCCGATTTTCAATCGAACCTCATCAACTTTTATGAAAAGATCATAGTAAATTTTCAATGCATGCTTCTTCCGTATTAAATCACAAACGTTCAATACGATTGTTGCTACCGACACGTTTCATAATCAGGATACGTCGTACGCCAAATATGTTTGATTTAATTAATTGTTAGCACAAGTAAATCAGACTAAACTGCATCTTAATTTACAGTTTTATGAAAATAATTGATAAAATCACAAATGAGGGCATAATTTATTTCAACTAGCAAAGGTAGAATTGTGTTTGATGATATTTATATAAACGCTAACACAACCCAACTTCTCTTCAGTGACCACTGAGGCCTTCCCAAGTCACCGAATGCAAAGTTGTATAAGAAAAATTTATAATTACGTTTACAAAATATTTTTCAATAAATATTTCTATTTAAATTTTCACTTGTGCGATCGGACATGTACGTTTATAGCACTTGCCCAAAGTGAAATTTTACCTGCCCCGGGCAATCGGTCCATCGGTAATGTCGCACCCTGTTGACTACATTCCTAATGCCATGTAAGTTATCGTTATGAATATAAATGATCCCCTTGGTCACCTGAGTCTTATAAAAGATTTAACTTCAAAGGTCCCGTTTTATTAGTTAACAGTTTCAATTACCCCTTGATATATCTCTGACCTTTGCCCCTTGTTTTTTTTGTTTTCATTCATGGAATGCTGTACACAATCTTTAAAAACTGACACATAGAATTAAGGTAATTAGTCATATCCCATTACATAAATAAAATACCTACTGATTTTTTTCCCCGTCTTCTCGATTATGACAAAGAGCACACGACGGGTGTGACCGGTCAGCAGAGGATCCTCACTCCTCCAAGGCACATGATCTTTCCTCTTATATTTTTTGAGTTCCGTATTTGCTCTGCCCCCGTGTACACTTCCTTTTAACTTCTAATTTTGATCGCTGTTCGTTATCACCACATGTCAGGAAAACATTTTTAAATGAGAGATAAACACGCACTGAATGAATGTACGACATACCTTTTGTACTAGATCACGGTTTTGACCTGTATGGTTCTAGATTTATCACAGTTTTAATGTAAACAGTTAATTCAAACATATCTTTTACAACATACACCAAAGCATAGCATTCATATCGCATAGCATAGCATTATAGTATTTATTACCAGGCAGACAACATACAAATATACATGAAACATGGGTTCATTCACGTTAGTTCGCAATAGCCATCGCCATGCACAGGGACACGTCCGTCCTCGATCAGGGAGCCCGCGAGAGAGAGTCCAAGCACACTTCGCGCCATCTGACGTCACGCCTTAGTTACGTCGTACACATAACAAGTCCATAAATACCACAGCATTGTAATCTCAAACAATAACATTGGAATCTCATACAATAGCATATAATTTTACCCGTCATATCATAATATAGTATATCATAGCATACCAAATGATTTTAATTCGCTTCAAATGCATTTTACTTCGAATGTTTGTAATTTTTTTTTTGGTATTCAGAGACGCTTTTGTTCAAATCTCATAGCTGACCATTAACCCCTTTACTTCAATTTTTATTGCATGTCGAACAAATCTCAAAGCATTGCATTTAAACCTCAATGCATATCATAAAAATCGCATTCAGTAGCATTGAATTGTAAAAGATATGCAGGAAATGACTGAAACGACCACAACTATACTTTAAAGAAAAAAAAAAACATTGGTATTATAAACATGTTAACATTCTTAAAATATTGTAAAAAAAATGCTGAACCAAAGGGATATTATATTTTTGTTATAGTCTGATTAATCGCTGAGCCTTAAATTCTACATTGAAGGCAGTGCATGTTTTGTTTGTTTGTTTTGTTTTGTTTTGTTTTTTTTTTTAAATAGTAGTTAGCAGTAGTCTGACCTTCATACAAATTTCACAATCAACATATGAAACAATTCATTTACCGTAGGTATTAAAATAACAAAAAAAAAATTCCTTCCTTTCATCAAAGCAATATTTACAAAATGTTGAGCTATAAAATTGCGGGCTTCTTATGTCTTTAGTCATTTGAATTTGGTTTATGTCCCTTTTATTGCTGCCAAATACTTTAACACACACACACACACACACACACACACACACACATATATATATATATATATATATATATATATATATATATATATATATATATATATATATATATATATATATATATATATATATAATCCAATATATATCAATTCGCTTCATAATATATTAAAAATATTAATTTTAATAAGGATGAAAATAGAAATTCATAAGGTTTGAAAATTCCAAATATAATTTTTTTAGATAATCAAACGCAGCATAAAGGCGCTGGTTTCTTTTAAAGCTTCGGGTTCTTGATAACAGATAAAAACATATTCCATTTCATTTGTACACCTGTTTTGTTTATTATTCTTATTTATCATTATTATAATGGTTTAACACTGACAACAAGATAACAGTCAAAACATACAATCTCTCTCTCTCTCTCTCTCTCTCTCTCTCTCTCTCTCTCTCTCTCATATTTGGTCCTAAATAACATGTACTGCTATATAAAGCATGTGGCTGTGATTAATACCCTGTCTTCTTTTTTTTTAATTAATACACTTAACGAGGCTGGGTCTAATTTGTTCTGCCCTAGATTTTTTAATGAAACTTTTTACATGAATTTCTACCGATATAATTATCATTTTAAGATTAAAAAATAAGACATTTACCACACCGTTTGTTTAGGGGGTCATTTCAAAGTTTGTAAATCTTTAACATAGGACCCTATGGGATTTTGCTTGAAATGTATCAATTTTGCATATTTTTTACATTTTTTCAAAACTTCTGCCCTAGGGATTTCTTTTTCTGTTCTACATATTAAAGTTATTGCTAAAGGGCATCAAATGGTCAAATAAAAAAAACATTTTACCTCCTGGTTTGTTCCAGGGGTCTTATCAAAGTTGATTTTTGTATGCCCAATTTCCCAGATTTGTCAGATAATGGCTATTTTTTATCTGACAAAGGCGAAAAAGGTGATCTATATAGTATTATTAAAACATTCAGACATATTTAAGTAATAATAAATATATAACATCACATTTTAAGGGTCATTAATATAAAATACATGGTTACAGTCTTGAAATGTATGAATTAAGCTATATTTAGGCGGGTTAAGAAAACGTGACAGAGGGCTAGGCTTGCTGAACCCTCTTCACGTTTTCGACCCGAGCCCAAATATACCTTGTACTTCGAGACATTTAAGTTTATTCCACAATATAACATTATTTTTACGCATCAAACGAGATATTTTCAACAATTTTCGCTGAATATCTGCAGTTGAAACTATCACGCCATGGCGTCAACCAAGCAAAAAGATGACGTCACAATACAAATGAAACGCTGCGCGAAAGCGTGCGTACTCGTTCTGTACTCGGCCTTGTTAAACTTTTATTTATATATATGTAGCAGAATTTTATTGATTAATGTTAAATATGACATTATTTATCGATAGTTAGATGGGTAATTGGCCATGTGTAATTATTCTAATTTAATAACAAACGAGTTTATTTTAATGATGCAAAAACTTTTCTTTTCGAATTCTTAGCATTATGATGTTGTATCTCTTTCTAAACAGAATGTGTTGAAGGTTGGATAACATATGGTGGACATGACTACATGTTGAATTTGACTAAACTTTCTCAACCTGAGGCGATGGTATGTCATAAACGTATAGAGACGATGAAACTGAAAGTAAAGTGTAGGACACATATATATTCAGAACAATTCTGAAAACATAGAAATAAAAATTATCATGAAAATCGGTAAGAGAATTACCCGAAAAAAGACAGTATTATGTAAAAAAAAAAAACAAAAAAAAAAAAACCACGCGTTGTAGATTTGGAATTACTGTTTATTTTGTACTGTACACAATTATTCTTTTTCTGACTAACAGATCGACATTTTTTTTTATTACAAACAATTGAATTGATTACGTAAAAATAGAGTGTTAATCCAGCGCAACCTTACATATAGAAATTCTTAACGTAGGAAAAGATTTACATTTCATAACTTTCATTAAATTGGTCATTCACAGAACAAAAAAATATTTTTTTCAGGCAATATGTCATAAGTGCGGAGCCTACCTTGTTGAAATTCACGACGCAGAGGAGAATGACTGGATTAAGCAAACTGTATCGAAGGACATATGTATGTTTGGATATCTATCTATCTATCTATCTATCTATCTATCTATCTATCTATCTATCTATCTATCATTTCTGATATATTTCATTTTATCAAATCAAATATACAACATGAGTAGTCATGTTGTAAATTTGATTTGATAAAATGAAATATATCAGAAAGGGCATATCTATCTATCTATCTATCTATCTATCTATCTATCTATCTATCTATCTATCTATCTATCTATCTATCTTTGCAACAAAGAATAAAATTTTGATGGGAAATAAAATAATTTATTACATAGTAATAAATACAGGTTTTTTGCATATGTAACACAGATGGCATCACAAAAATCGTATCGGCCTCCGGTGCTTATACAGGCAATCAGCCCTCTAGGGTTGGTACGGATCCGTATCACACCCTTTGCGGAACCTTTTTTCGTCTTAGCATATGTGCATGTTTACAGAAGGAAAAAAACCATTTGTTACAGTCGTCGTTTTTAAGTGCAGTTGAAAACTTCAGATGCTACATTGTAACAAATGGTTTGGAGCAGTTATCTTTTAAAACCTAAGGATATTTCGGTTCTGTAGCTTCATGACTGTCAGTTTAAACAAATAAATCTCATATTTTTATTCAATACATGTACAAAATATTTTCAAATAATATTTAAAATCAATTTGTTCAACTTGAGTTTTTTTTAAATAATTTTATTAGAAGTCTAGTTAACCTTTTTACCATAGAAAACATTCAGAATTTTTCTTCTTTCTATCCAACAAAATAAACCAAAAACAAAATAAGATTAATATATTAATCGTGACAATAAAAATAATAAACATGAGCAGCCTCTCCCTTAAAAACAAAAAAAAACCAAAAAAATAAAAATAAAATTTACAACATGCCTTTTTTGGCCACCTACACCTGATTTAAAAATTTGGGAAACAATGTGAACAGGAGTTTTTTCCTTTTTAACTTCAGTCATATGATTTGTTTCCTGAATCATGCGATAAGAATATGAAAGGCATGGAATGAGGACTACGTCAACCATTAACTGAAGATTGATAAAATGAGAAGAAATGTCTATATTTGATATTGTTATATTTTTCTCTCTACTAGTTTAATCTTTGTTATTACTTTTAGATTGCACAAACAAATATGATTGTACAGCCTGGACCGGCGGGAACGATAGAGAGACAGAGGGAAATTTTACTTGGGAAACATCGAACACACCCTTTATCTATGTAAATTGGGACTTCAATAACCCAGACAATAAGGATGCTATAAGCAAGCCCATTGACTGTGTCGACATGTTCTACGATGGCCAATGGAATGATCGGCCTTGTTATTTCCAAGCGAGTTTTATTTGCGAACGATGAGTTTTAATAGTTTAATTGTGGTTTTTTTCTTAAAAATTTTGGTCGTGAACTGTCTCGTCCTTAATATCACAATAGCATAATAAGCTAATTCAAAGCAATAAGTTGGTTATACATCATTATTATTAAGAATGTTTGGATTCCAGAAATGTGTCAATTATACGTCATACAAAAGGGGTTATGTCCCTATCAATACATGACCACAAACAAAAAACAATTTGGCTATTATATTAAAAGGGGGCCTAAAACTATAATGACAAATTCAATAAAATGTGGCTTTTGTGTTATACCTGTCGATGTGGGGGGAAGGGTTCTGATTCGACTCGCTCACATTTTTACTTTAAAAGTACAATTTATTATATAACAAATCACAAATGTTTCCAATGTGTTTAATTTCATGTGAAAAAAAATTTGTTTAATTAAATATTTTACAATATATATTTTCATGATGAAGTATTTTTTTGTTACTGGATTTATTATGATATAACTGCATACAGGGATATATTCACATTTTTTATTATTATTGCCTCTTTCGCCGTCGTTGTTATCATGAGGCGAATTTAGGTCGTGGCGAATTCCAGTGTCTCAAATTATTTCTCTTTAACACAACTTTGATTGGGCGAATTCAAGATGGGGCAAAACTATTTGGAAGTGAGGAAGGGCGAAAATAATTTTAACACAACTTTGTTTGGGCGAATTCGAGAAGAAACAAAATTGTTTGTAAGTGTAGATGATCGAAAATAACACGGGGCGAAAATAACCAAATATACAGTATTTTTCTCCGTAATGCGTTATCTTGCAAAAAACAAAATGTTCGAAGCTCTTATCCTATTAAGAAAAGATTACGGTTACTGTCTTAATAATAACTGCCTGTTTCCAAGCAAAAATCTACATGTAGCTAGTCAAAAATATAAATATTAGTAATGATTTATTATATAATAACACGGATAATAATACATTCTAAATCTTTTTCCCTGAATCTTTTTAAATACATGATATTATGAAAATCGATTAATAATGTCCTATGGAAACAATTGAATTTTACGGTGAATATAGTAAAAGTATTGTCACTAAACCGAATAATGAATGCTTTTTACCTATATATTGACCATATTGCTACTATAAGCACATATTGTCAATACATTGTTATCGGTTTGCTGATTCATTAGCAAGCGAACGCAATTGCGGATTATGAATGTAGAAAAAAATATATTTCAATTCTTAATTAAGTTCGTCAAATATTTTAATTCACGGTTTTTTGTGCTACTATTGATTATTTTTTATTAACCAATGCAAATGCAATCCATTAAGTTTTTCTCTCTACCTACACTTACTCGGCATATAAAAGAAAAAACAAATACAAACAGGAAAAGGGGAGTATATGCCACTTTTTGAGATGAAAATTGACAATAACATACATCAACCATCTCAAAAACCCATAAAAAAGAAATATAAATTTAAAGCAGAGCAACACGGACCTCTACAAGATAGAGGTAGGATCAGGTGACTAGGAAGAGTGAGCATCTTTTGCTGACCGGTCACCCGCCTTGTACTTTTTGTCGTTATCGGGAAAAAAACCCCGGAAAAGTTCGTAAACAATTAGGTGAATGATTATGGTCTAAAAATTAGTATGATAAACGTCAGTCAGAATGTGACCAAGTGGAAGATTGTACTTGCTGACATGGTCGTTGTATCGATCATAGAACTAACTTACGAAAATATGACTTCAAGCGAGACTGTTGATAGTTCTGTTTTATCAACTTGTTTGCCAGTAACTTGCCTTGCCTTAGAACTATTCATACGAAGAGCATGCCATTGCGTATCGAATTATCAGAGAGACAAAACACCATATGCAGGTGATGATGGTATATTGCGAAATAAGTAAGGAAATTTGACTAAAGAAAAATTGAAGTCATCACGTTTATCATAAAGTTTTGTTGATATGTGACCATCATTGTCCATTTCCAGTAAAATATCCAAATATGAAACAGATGACGCAGACATTGTGGTTTCTTTTATTTACAGTTAAATTACTGAATCCATATAGGAATAAAAGATAATCAAAAATAAAGATTTTCCACCAACCCCCCTACCACATCTCACCCGCTGACAATATGTTCTGGATTTTCGCATGGAATTAAAGTATAACACAGTCAATTTATATTTACTATGACCCCAAAATAGTCATATTATCAAAATTGAAAGATTCACTTTTAATCATCGCAAATGCAAGAACGATGAAATGTATTTCTAGCATTTTGTGTCATTTCATGTTATGCGTCGCAATGCAAAATAAAATAATGCCAAATGTATTAAAGTCGAAAGATACTGAAATCTTTGTTTAACTTTTACATAATATGCAATACAATTTATTTGTGGTGCATATATAGAATTACGATGGGAATAGACATCCTATAAATCGGGGAGAAAGAAGTCATATCGTCAACTTGCACTTTGTAAAATTGGACGCATAGTAAACCAACTCTAAGCAGTCCTATGTAACAGGAAGATTTGCACTACTTTAATAATTAATCTAACGGTGAACCGAGGGACTACTGTTTTATCGCGGTTTGTAAGTCATTCTGTCCCCTTCTTTTCCTCATTTTTCAACGAATTTGAGTTCACACCTTCTATGAAGCTTAATAATGATGTTCAACGTACATGTATACATGGATAATTTGCCTTTTGATTAACAGATATTTCAGCAATTTTTTTAAATTCTAAATACCGCCCGGTTACATTGATATTCCATTGCACTAAATTCCAGACCTTTTTCATGTAAATCTTACTTTTCCATCCAAAATAGGAAATATAACGACCTCGACTTGCTATACTTTGAACGACAGGTTTAAACAAATATTACCTTTTGAGAAATCAATAGTTCTAGGCCGATGTATTTATTTGCAAAAACTGATATAAAATTAACTCTGAACGAGTCGTTTCTCATTTTCAATTGGGTTTGTTTTAAAACAAAATCTTAACCGACTTTTACCAATTTCGTACGTAAAATGACAATTGCTTCGAAAATTGGTGGTACCGGTAGAAGACTCTTGCAAAACTCTCACAATGATTTTATAATGTATTAAACAATCGTGCTTCGAAAATACTTATCGAATCAGCATCTCTGTTTTTTTAATATATTCAAAGAATACTTCAATCAAATGAATACCACTTTTTAAATATTATAAATGGTGTACGGTTATTTAATAGTTCCACGTGAAAAAAAATATAAAACGGGGGTTATTATGTCCTTGAAGTCGTCTACCAAAAAGTGTAATTCGTGACCTTTGGGTAAGGGAGGGGTTTAGACCCTAGGGTGGGACCAACATGGTCACACAACGAACATGTACTAGATTTTAGATGAAATTTTTATTTCTTTCCCCAGAATGGATCTGAAAGTTATTTCACAAAAATCATCTTGGTATTTTTAATTTACATGGAATGGGACGTTACGAAATCTTTAATAAAAAACAACCCTTGTCCTCAAAATTCACAGAGGTTTTTTGTTGCAAGTTTTGGAATTGTAACACCATAGAAAACCATTAAGAAAAAGATCAAAGAAAAATAAATTGCAGTTACCATTAAGAAAAAGATCAAAGAAAAATAAATTGCAGTTACCTGCAACATTTTTTTTCAATATTCTTGAGTGACACACTTTTAAATCATAATTTTGATTGGTTTTCGCGGAATTGCACATTATGAAATAATTATTGATAGAGAATAATGACTTTGATTAAAAAATCTAGGAACAATTTTCATGCATACCCAAACCTTATTTTTTTATTGATTTAAACGCACTGGTACAGTTTCTTATTTATATTTTATATAAATGTTTACATTTGTGCGTGCAGAGAAAAAATAACAATAAAATTTAATCATCTATAACATTTAGAGACAGTTCAGCTGTCATGCAGTTGATGAGATAACACACGTTCTATATCTTGTGATTGTGACTCTTATTATAACAAGAAAATAATAAAATACAAGTGGAGAAACTTGTCCTGACCCCCCCCCCCCCCCAAAAAAAAAAAACAAAAAAACAAAAATAAAACAAAACAAAAAGAACAAAATCAAAAACACACAGAAAAACAGAAAACTATTTGGTTCCCTAAACATACAATATTAAAAATCAAAAATAAGTTAAAATGTTTGCAGTTCATATAACAAATATCCACATTTATAGATATAAACATTAGCTTAATGTTTTTAAAAATGTTTTTAAAATGATTGAGGAGGCTGAGTGTTCAATATATATCTGTTTTTGTTTTGAATATTGGTATTTTCTATATTTTTATATTGCGCTCCTCTTCTAAACAAAATAAATTCAGTCTAAAAATGCTCACCGCAGTCGAGCCCACTTAAATTGGAAAGACACACAAGAGACATTTATCTCACATACATTTTACTTTGATTTTCTTAAATTAGTATCGTTAAGCAACACGCTCTCTTTGTACCAATGCTGTGTTGCAAAGAAACAAATTAAGTGCGATCCAGAAGTTCATAAACATATAACCGATCGCCGTTTTGCGGTCGGTAATAACATTTAACATCATTACATAAACAAAGACAAACCGTGATTATTAGCGATCTATCATGTTATTGTTGAAATGTTCGAAATTGCGCATGCTTGTACCTATTGTATCTAGAGAAAAGGAACGTCCATCAATGCAAAGTCATGATAATTCGATAAGTACATGTAGTTTCTAATCTTCTATTTGAAATACGCATTATTTTTATAATATAATATTTTGGACTTCTTCACAAAGTATGTCAGGAAGACCCCATACGAAATAATATTATTTAAAGATAAAATTCATTCAATCAAACTATGTATCGGTAATAGAAATATTTGTCGAAAATGGTATGGATTTAAGCGAAATTGAACTTGTATACTAATATACTAAGATGATAGGTTGACTTCATGCAGCCAACTGTTCACTTTTATTTATCAAATTACCGAAGAACTGACGGGTATTGATTTTGTCTATGTTCATTTGTTTTAAAATTAATGATAAGTTATTTTACATCACAATAAACTTATTAATAAAATGTTTGAGGTACTTAGTGAATATAGACACAGTAAAACCGTCCACGATGATAATGATATAACTGGATGAAACAAACGTTTGTTACAGGATACATGTAAGTTGATATGAAAGATGTGTCTGTTTGTTTGTTTAAATTAATGTAAAAATAATTATTCAATTATTATTAATTTAAAGGGGATTCAATTTTTTTCTTTTTTGAAATTTAATTCATAGAGGTCATTTTCATTTTTCATTAATTTACGTAAAATTGAACATTTTTAAAATTATTTTTCCAGAAGTTTTTTTTTTTATTATTTACCTTCTACATTTAAAGAAATCTTTTGTTGCAACTCCGTGTACGATACTCGATATATTTCAGCTGATATATTGAGAATAATGATACAAGATGAATATTTCATGGAGAAAAACATAAGGAAAATAAATTAAAGAAAATAAATTGCAATTCTCGGCATTGATTAATACACCTTGCATTGGACACGTTATAATTTTTACTTTTATTGGTTTTCACGGAATTGTTAATTCACGGAATTGAGGAAAAAACTGACTTTGAAAGCATGAATAATTTTATGCATACATAGCCCTGCATCATTTGTGATTTATTATTTATTTATTTATTGTTGTTATTTACACACACTAGTAGATTTCTAATTAATATTGACAGGCTATTTGTGCAGGCAATAAATTGAAAACAATTATATTTATTCGTCCTTGACAAATGCAGACATTTAAACTTTTATTTAGTTGATTCGATAACATAGAATCTTCAAGCCTGATCCAAAATAATATAAAAAGAAGCAGATCGAGTTTTTGCAGTGCATTTAAAAAGTCCACTGACAAATATCAACCTATTGGTTTTTTTAACTATTACGTTAAAAAGAACAACAGGTACATTAACTTTGAATTTTTTCTTATAATAAATGTATAATTAATGTCGCTAAACCTATCTCTGAGCAATGCTGTGTTGCATACGCAAAGAAATATTGAATATGAAATTGACGTTTCTATACACACAACTTTTTTTTATCGTTCACACATTCATGTAATGACTCATGTAACCAAACGCCTTCTTAACATCTATACATCAACAAAATTAAAACCGTGATAACTATTGATGAAACATTTTCCTTTTGAATTAATCGAAAACTGTACATGACTGTATTTTTAACTTCGAGGAAAAAAGAACGGCCATCAAAGCATGATTATAACAATTTTGATATAGCACGTTTATGTCGACGCAGAATGTTGCGACATAGTGATTTAATTGCACACTAAAACCCGTTAGAAATCATCGTTATTATAATATTTAACCAGTAATACAAAAATTAACGATAGAAGCATTAGATAAGAAGCTACTAGGAAAATGTACTTCTTAAGTTTGATTTCATAATATATTTATATCGATATTTACACAGTTTAAATGCTTGCATCCTTAAATATATATGTATTAATTTAATATAAAATATCTTGTAATCCAAGTGTGCTTTTTGAATTACAAATACGTTTTCTATTTTTATTACGTAAAATAACCAAGAAAGGTAAAATTACTATCCATACGTTGAATACATGCTGACTTGTAACAAAGCATCCACTGCAATAAATATCGAAAAAACATAGAATTGAATTGATTTTTACTGTCTAGTTTTATTAAGATTAAAATGCAATAATTTTCCAAGGCTAGCTTTGAAAAATAACGACTAAAAATCATAATATGCTGGTTTACATTTATCTTTCACACTTATTTTGACTAGATGAGGAGACAACGCGTATAACGATATAGGTTTCATGTATGACTGTATACTTACATTATTTCAGTAATCTTAAATAACTCTTAATGCTTCTTTTCACGAAAAAAATATTAATCACTTAATTCCATGGTACCTCGTAGTAAGACTGCCAATACATGTGGGAGATACATATCCGAACCGTTCCTTGCAGAAGAGTTGTCTTACACATAATTGAATTTGGGTAGTTTGACCTGGAAACTGACCAGTTTCATAACAGAAGTTGACTTTCTTTAACACAGAATGTCTAATTAATTCCAGGAATTCCAATTCACACGGATGTATATGATGTTTCATAATTGATTTTATTAAGTTTCATTAAGTTTAGTTATTTATTTATGAATTTAATTATTGATAAAGTAACATAATGAGAAAAACCGAGGGCTAACAATTTATGGGTTTCGGTGTAGGAATATTGATTTCTACAGAATAATGCACCTTACTTTTAAAACTAGCATATAAGAAACAATTTTAGGAGTTCATTTTAATCTCTCATTTAGTCTGGTAAACCGGAAGTGAAACGGTGTTTGGACTTAAGCACAAAAAATCTAAGCTGACAAAACTTAGTTCCCGAATATAATCGAAAAATTCGCTGTAATGAATTCTGAAGCATTGTTTTTAAGGAAACATATTTATAAACACCTTGAAAATAGTAAGATTTTAAGTGGAAGGAACAATTTAGATATTTTTTGTAGTGGTATATATTCCTACGCTAAAGTTAACTATAGTGTCGTTCAACCAGACGATCGGTGGTTTTTGTAAATCTTCGACAAGCAGAGAATCTCTCTTGCTTGTCGGAGATTAACGGAGACATCCGAGCGTCTGGTTGAACAAAACAAAAGTTTAATATTGCTTTGATCCATACAATTTTTTTTAGAAATGTTTCGATTACTGATACGTACCATGATGGAATTAATAGTATCATCAATATTACACGACATGATTCATATTGGGTTTCCTCGAAAAATATTTTCCGGAAAAGTCCGATTATTCATTTTATTAAAAATAAGCATAATTTAAAAAATATAAGAAACTACCTGCCATGCAAAATAACATATCGTTGATTCTAAACTAAATAATTGATAAAATCAACTCCTGTCAGTACTTTACTTGATCGTTATTTTTACATCAAGTTGAATGTTTGTACGAAAATTGTAATAAAAGTTCGAGGATAATCGTGTTTTGTCATTTTAAATGGTATTTAAACATATTGTATATCTTAATCTTTGTCATGAAATTTCAAATCAAACAAAATTCGCTTTAATGTTTTCCATAGAAATAAACAAAAATTTTAATGTATCAAAGGGTCGCGGATCTACGCTTGGCCCAGCATAAAATTTGTCCAAACTTATTAATTATTTTTTTTTTTAGATATGAATATTAAAAGCTTTTATAAAACATTTCCCAACTTCATAATCTGCTATTGTGATGTAGTCTGTACTCTGAACGTCATTTTCATATATCATTTTATTTTAAACTAGCAGAGGACTCTTAAACGATACTACGGCAAGATAATGTAAAAAAAAATGCCTAAAAATGCGACGTCAGTTGACCGCACGGAACAGCGTGTCATCATAAAATTGTGTCGACTAAGGTAAAACACCGATAGATACAAAACAAACGATGGAAGAACAGGAAAAAATATCGAAATAGGTCAAGTTTAAGTATTCTAAAGTGGTACAAGCGATATTTTGATGGAGAATGCGATAGCACCCTCTGATCAAACGGTGAATGCGGCTTATTACACTCAGGTAACCTAGGACTACGTCGTAATAGAAACCTCGTTATAACTCAACGTCAGGCTGAGCCGAACGAACTGTATAAGTAATGTATTAAACTCTATATTAAGATATTATGATACTTTACTGATAATGACGCGGTGTCCGCGAATCTCGTATAGGTATATTTGCAATTCTGTTTTCGTATCCGGAAACTGATTTTGAAAATAACCCCTTGACCTTTTTTTACACTAGTTTACCTAAATTAACAGTAAAGTTTATGTCTTTTAAATGTTTCTGATTTTCTAAAGTATCAACAAATTTTGATAGTGGTTAAGGTTTACTTGTAGTTTGTCTCAACCATCATGTTTTGTTACTTACTGACAACTTTTCAGGTACATGTAAATATATACACTCACACACATGTCAAATTGAAAGCGATGAAAGGGAGATAATTTAATTAAAAGGTTATTGACTGAATGATCGTTGCAGTTTTGATATTTAGGATTGAGAAATCTGATTTCTTTTGTCTTACGAAAGTCACTCAAAATACCTTGCTCATTTTCTAACGTTACCAGCGTGGTACCTTATTTATTACATGTATCTGCATTTCTCGTAGATATCTTAAATAGAGCTGTCTTATAACAGGTTGGGGGGAGTTGAGGTGATGAACTATTATCGTTCTTCTCCAAATACTGAATAATTATTTTAACCTTGATGTATGTATTAGTATAACAATGAAATAGTAAAACGGAATGCTAGGGTGTTTTGAGACAGAGCAAAATATTAGTATTGCATCATCACTTGAATATATTTGTTTCTTCAGAAACACTTCCCTTATCGACCAAAATATTCAACAAGGTTAGCTTTAAAAAAGAGAAGAAAGTCAGCCGGTGGACTATTGATAATAAGGGTAGAAGTGAGTACATACTCTGTAGAAATACAATTTAAAATAGTCTTATAAAAAATGATAATAAGCGCGTGCAAATTTCTTTTGCACAACGGTAAGTGAGAAGCAAGCGTAAAACAGTGTATATAAAATGTAAGAATGCACACATATTGATTTTTATACATTAATCTACAGAAAATGTGCATGCAGTGTTTTATTGCTTGTCTCTGAATTTCAAGGAACCTCGCCGAAAATCACAGTCAATAAATATCATTTCCATTTAGACTAACGCTACGAAAAAAAAAAGATATGCAGACCTTGAACTGTGGATGTAGATGCTACTCGTGATCAGTCTACCAATTTTATATAGAAGCGTGACTGACAATGCGCAGTTTGATCAAGAAACTGACCAGTTCATCGCTAATTCATTTTTTTCTAGCACTAGCACTGTCAATTTATTTCTAGATTTCAATAGCAAGCACGCGCAATTTAGGTTTCACCCTTACTTGGTTAGTCGGCACTGAAGCTAACTAGAACAAACTTGTGCTACGGGAGGTAACTTCAAAGAAAATGAAGGAAGGAATTACATTAATTAAAACAGAAAAAAGATGGGGATTTTTTATATCTAGAGCACTGAATATCGTTAATGGCCTTGCTATATATTCCTAACTTCTAAACAAGGATTATTGATTGAATAACTTTTCAAATATTTTGTGAATGACATATATGTCTATATCAATTGACATCCTCTAGAAAACTATATAACTTCTTAAATCAGGTACCTTTATATTTAATTTCTATATTAAAGTGGATTTTGACTTTTTAGAAGGTCTTAGTAGACTGAGTTTAAATTTTACAAATACAAATAATGTGTCATCTCAATCGTGAGCTGTACTGTAGTGTCACACGATGTGGCACTACATTTTGAAAAAAGATAGACAAACGAAGCTAATCAGAAAATGTAAAATTTAATATTTCAAAACTTAATATTCAAGAGGGGGGGGGGGGGGGGGCATATGAAATACATAAGTAAAATATCACAGAAACATTAAGGGATAGATAGATGGATACATGTAGATAAATAGATTGATAGATAGATAGATAGATAGCCATTTTTAAAAGGGTGTAGATAAACTCTAGTTGGTATTGTAGTATAACAAAATTGTATAGCATGAACAACCAAAAAAGGAACACTCATTTTAGCACAAAGAAAAGAATGTCACAGGTTTTTGGTACAACTAAGTTTTCACCAATGCTGTAAGAGTCCAAATTTCAAATTAAATAATTAGATAAGGTCCTCATAATGGGACGACTGCCTGACATGCATCAGAGTTTGGTATGCATTTCTTGTGTCCTTGTTGTCTGGCGCTAGGCTCTTCTTATCATGCTGATTTTCTTTTGTCCTCATACTTGAAGGAATATTTTGCCTGGAATACAATAATTCATATGCCTATTTATCAAAAAAAACCATTTATGATAAGAGTTAAATTTGGCCCCCATAATTCCCCATTTGTTAAGTGTTTCGGGTACAATAAAATGTTATGTTATAATTTAGAAGAGTTGATATAAGATATATTTTTTGTGCTAAAATGCAAAAATGGCGGGAAAAGGTTGTCTTTACAATGGTATATTTCTAAAATGTGGGCACTTAAATCAAAATGAACATTGAGTTAAAACATCACATATATATCTGTACAAAGAAAGCAAAGAATTAAGTAAAATACTGATATTCCTTTTAGGGGGCTATTTTAGGCGAATACCATATATAGTTCTTTGAATATAAGTTGCTACCAATTTTATCAATCAAAACATATTGGATTAAGATCATATTTTTTGCCTGTAAAATTAAAAAGTTATTAAGTTAGCCAAAGTTGGGAAGATTGCTTTCTTAGGTAAATTGAAGCTTACAATGAATCGATAACAAGAATAGGTTAATGTTGAAATGACACACACCTTATTTTGAATAGCTGAATGCAGACAAAACTGACACCCATGATTCCAATCACAATGTATAGGATTAATAGGTTGCTGGAATCTTTCAGATGTTGATCTGTATGATAACAAAAAAAATGTAATAAGTACAGTCGAAATTAAATTATTAAGTGAAACTCTGTCAAGTCCTAGACCGCAAATCTTGCTCTCGAGTTTTCCATATTTTTATATATTGAATGATTATTATACTCGCTTTTCTTTACATTAAAAAACGATATCTGACAAACCACGTTTCAATGATTACTTTCGGTTTATCCCTCGCATGCCACAAATATTGCAAGTCCAAAAGGAAGAGCATAGGACATTTTTGGTCATTTTATTTTTCACCCCGTCATTTTTAATTATCTTACAGCAGACATTTGTTTGTATTTAAATTACACAGTGTATAAAGACATACAAATCTCTCATTGCTGTCCCATCCACCGGATTTCACACCGGTAATACGGCGAAAAAATTAATAGAATCACTTTTTAAACAAAAGCCGTTAAATACAAATACTGTAGAATCACTTAAATTCTTGAAGGCATATTTCCGTGGATTGTGGGTTTTTGCTTATTCGTGGGGATGAAATTTTTATATGCGTCGGTTTTAAATTTTGATAACCAAGATTACTCTTTCTAAAATTGTTTTTGTTGTGTATTCGTGGGTTGGGCTACCCACGAATACCACGAAAATTGAGCCACCACAATTTCCAATGACTCCGCAGTATTGATTGAGGTGCATGTACATATTACCTATATTTCTAAACATATGTAAAATTAGCACACAATAAAGCTGTTGCCTTTGAATAAATATAAAATAGCATGCCAACAATAGCAAAACCTTACGACAAAAACCACTGGTAATGTCACAGTGTGCACACCCGGAACAAATTTTACAACCACTGCCAAATCGACCAGTTCGGCATCCTTAAAAAAAAACGAGTTTTGCTGTCAGTTACTCTGTACATGAAATATGCATCGATAGTTTAGGTGGCTCACTACACTTTGGAATAGTCTCTAAAACCAACCAACGTCAGAAAAGGGCATATTTTAAAAGGTTGTCAATTTGTACGTTGTTTAAATGTAATGTCAAGCGGAAAAATATGTTTACACGCACGCGTATTGTGACGTAGACAAGTTAGGTTGTTTAATAAAAATTAATTTTATCCAATCTAATAAAGTGTAACAACGAAAATTAAACTAAAAGAATATAACAGAATGGCATAAATACATCGTTATCTGGGTGTTGTAATGAAAGTTGAATATTATTGCATTTACTTAAAAAACGAGATAATTAAACTGATGCTAAAATTTACGCTAGCTTTGTGAATTAACTGAAAATCAACTTGATCTTAAATATCCCTGACAGAAATTGTAAATGAATATTAATAACGTTGCTTAGTGATAATTTTGACAAATGAGTTAATGGTATTTACTCCAAACCTACATGTAAAAATCGTTGTCTCGATTACTTTTTTTTAAAATTGATAAGTCGAAGGACAACTTTTATTTATAAAAGAGAAATTAATAGTACGGTTATGTCCATTTTTAGGCTATATATAAGAATTGTTTTTACTAAAAGCGTTGTCTGAAGAGACACGATATTCTTCAACTTTCAAAAGTAAATAATAGATTTTTTTTCCTTATGAAAAATAATGGGTCATATCCAACACATCATATTTCAGTTTATTGCAAATTTAATAGGTATTTAGTTGACCATTCAAACATTGTATTTAACCTCATTTTTAATTGGAACTGTGTTACAAGCCTACATCGCTAATTAATCAAATATCTGCAAAATGACCTCGGAACTTATTTTAGTCGAGAATAGATATGAAGTTTTAAAATTGTCAAAAAATAAGTATCAGCTTCCTGAATTTGTTTTGTAAACTGTGTTTAAACTTCTTTTTTTAGCGCGGTCAAAAACAAAAACTCTCCATTTACTCATCAAATTGTATTTTTTATGAAATATGAAGAACATATTGATTGGGGGATGAAGATTGTCCAACCTTTTGGAGGGGGCTCTATTTTTAATAATTTCTGTCCATCAAGCTTAACAGTTGTAAATTTGCATGGTTTTATAAATGCTCAACAAAACACTTAGTTCAATTTGCATGAGCACACGTTAAACTCTGCTAGTTTCCATTAAAACAGCTCATGAAAAGTTTAAAGATAAAAGAAACCACATGCATATTTACCATAAACTTCTATTTCACAGATTTCAAGGATCGCTCCTTCAGTAGGATCATCTTCAGGAGCGTCGTACGTCGTCTCCACAATGACGTACCTAGCCGTCTGTTGACATGGTATGTCGATTATGTTTGGAGGTAAGTCTGGGTATGTTGTGTTGTCAGTGTAACACCGAGTTCTCTGTGTTGTGTTTGTTTCGGAAGCTGGTAGATCTGATACATCGAGATAAAACTGTCTGAACCTATACTGTTTCCATGAATACTGATCATCTAGATCGCCTAGATATAATGTTTAAACGTTTAGCAATGAAATGTGTAAAAAAAACATTTACACAGATAATAAACGCAATGTAAGAGGTTAAGAACCACCCCGTCTATCAAAAGAAAGAGGATATTTTCAATACTTTTCCACACAAATAGAACTGCTTATAACTAGTTAAGAAATGAAATGATTTTTTTTTACGCCAGACAATATATTCCATACAGCCTGTAATGGATTTTGTACATTTATTGTTTATGAAATAATGATTTTAAAACACAATGCATTGTATATAGCGTTTATTTAATGGCAGATGTTATTTCACAGATACCATTTTTATTATCAGCATGCTTGGAACTTAAAAAATAAACAACATAAGCGATGACAAAAACTTACTTCGTATCAGTGGAACTTGACACTTATTTCTGTCTATAGATTTTAAAACACATCGTCTATTGTACAAAGTGCCTGTTACATTACTGTATAACTGTGTTATTTTCCCCCATTTTTACTTGCAAACGGTTTCGCCCCGTCTTGAATTCGCCCAGACAGAGTTTTGAATATAGAATATCGTTTGAAACATAGGAATTCGCCCAGTGTTAAATTCTCCCGCTGTCAACTATGGCGGAAGGGGCAAAAATAAAACGGGGGCAAATATTTCCCTTTATACAGTATAAGTTTAGTTCTGACTTACCTTCGCTTCGGTAATAAATCTTAACGTTGTTTATGCTGTATTGTTCCCAAAGGTCGACCTGAAGCCAAGCTTTTGTTTGTTGTATAATAGTATATGAACAGTATTTCTCTGTTGTTTTGACATTGCCATCGTTAGCTAGATAAGCTTTGTTGTTTGCATAGCATGAACTTAATAAGATACTGGTCGTATTTTTCGTACAGAGGTTTTCTGTTAAAATTCAATTTAAAAATGTTTATAACATGTATCATCGTATGATTTACTTGCATATAAAGCACAGCTTTGTAGAATTTTTAGTGTCTTACATTTATTTAAGAATAAATTTTTTTCATGAAATGTGGATATCAATAAATAAAAAAAAGATTATATTAAAATAATATGCTGTATACATTTTAATTTATTTTTGATTGTTTAATCGATAACATTGTATTTTACCTACATGTAATAAAAACCAAAATATGTCCTATCGTGGCAAATACTGATCAGAAATTAGAGAGTTATATTAACGTCGGGAAGATGATGAAAACAACATTCACTCTCATAACTATATTTCTTGTAATGTTGTATGATATTGTATATATCATTTTACAGCTTTCAAAGATTTAACACATCATTTTTTTAGAAGTATTTCAATTTTAAGAAGCATGATGCATACAATATGCAATAAAAGTTTTTTTTTTTTTTATAGTTTACTATTAAAGCAACATACCAAAGCAATGCCAAACTTGAAAGAAAGATGTGAATAATATCCATCTCATTGCATTCATTTTTTCAGCTCAACGATCCTCAGCCGTACATTACATCTCTTTATATACATGATACTTTACATAACAACCAAATAAGGAAATAATCAACATTATTATTTAAAGAGGAAGCTTTTTACCAAGTACCTCGTATATTGCATGTAATTAAAATGCTTAGTAAATTAAAAATATTTGTTTTTAAGTGCTTTCAAGTGTTTTCATACCGGACCATGCAAACCTATTCTGGATAGCATCAATGCAGAAAGGACCTAACTGCATAAAACTATGCGATAAAAGATTAATCATATACATGTTAAAACAACGTTTTAATTTACTGGGTAAGCATAACTTGGTTGCCAAAGTTGTAAAACAATCGAAGCGTTTACTTAAACCAATGAATTCTCATGTATCATATTGTACTTCAAACAAGGGTCGTTCTCTTTGTACTGTTCGTTGTGCATAGCTAATTCTTTTGCCAGTGTATAACAGCTTATGCAGAAAGCTTAAAAATTCGAAATGGTATGCTTTTTTTGGCTTTTATAATCTTCATGTTTTCATGTAATAAACAAAATGTTAAGTTCAGCTATACACATCTGTAAATCCCAATTCAAATTCATATATCCAAAGGTTTTAAAATAAGATATGTTTGTTTGTACATGTACACTTAACATATGTTCGAATATAGATATTTGGTAATGTTTATAATCATTAGCGTGTATTGTGATTCCGGTAGGTGTATATCATATATGTTATTTTTATTTCTGTTTTCTGTATTTCTCCTTTCATAAGTGCGCAAAAAATTAATTATTCGTCAATGACGTTATTAGTAATTACATATTATGTATATATACGGATAAATTTAAAATTGATTTCCCTTCCTGAACTATAAAATCACTTGTGTTGTTAACTTTCATGAAATAAATTTCAACTTGTAATTTTTCGTCATTTGATGCCCATTACACATGGATGTGAGGGCAGTCAAATGTCAATAATATTCTGCAAACTCAAGCAAGCGTTTATTAATTACCAAAAGGAACAAAGCTTTAAACGAATTACTTAGCAAATTAAAGATATATTTAATTGATAAATGTTTTCAATTTCGACCTAGTTATGAAATGATGTATGATTTTATATAAGGCTATTTGACATTGCATTGTATTGTATCTAATATCGTGAAACTATCAGATAAATACAGCTATTTATGATCAATCATACATTGTTTAACGCTCAGGGGATCAATTTGACCTATATGCCCATAGAATATATGCTTATGTTTTTATGTTTATGTGAACGTAATGTATAGAATTTTCGCATAAATGTCAAAGACAGGAACATATTCAAGTTTCCATTTTTTTTCCGTGTTTGAAACTGTTTTTCTTCCTGTTAGTGATATTGTTATTGTTACATGTATAAAAAGTTCAAGAACAGTAACTTTTGATACAAATGCCTGTATTTCTAATAAATGCTCTTTCTCATCCTGTTTTCTATTTTTATAAATCAAAACCATAGCAGTTTAATTCAAAGGGCAATAATGATAATGATAGAACGTGCATCAAACAGGTTAGAAATACATATTAAAATCCAAAAAGCTCGGGTGCCTTAATAACAATGAATATAAAAACGAATAGTAAAGGAGAAGGAAAATTATGAATTTATAAAGAATTAATTTGTAACAAATTTTCGATATATATTTGTATTCTTATTCATTTTTATTCAGATCAAACTCCTGCTTTTTATTACTTGTTGTTTTATCATTTATTGAAATGTATAGGTTGTATGTTATTTTATCTTATATATTTTGTTTCATGGGTCGGGAGGAAGGTATATAACACTAATTACTTGCATCTTACATTACACATTTGATTTTTGCTAATACATGCACCCAGCCAGTGACTTGTTACACACAAGGTCAAAGCTTCACGACTCGGTGGCCGCGCTATTTTAAAATTTTTAATTAAGGTCATATTGGCAATGGTTGTTATTTAAGAGTACTTTGATACACTTCTAGTGCAGGCAAAAAGCACCTTTGCATCTTGGTCAACACAAATATGCAGTCAAATTTTATAAACATCCCTGCACTGTCTTTCTTAATTCCATATACACTTCTTATTTTGTTTCTATCCTTTTTTAAACATAATGGAAAATATTGAACTGTTGTGGCGCTCCTTAACCTCAGTCGTAAAAAGCAAAAGACTAAATCTTAAAAAAAGATTTCTCTTTGGATTTCAATACTATTGACTTCAAGCGGTTTTTATGCAATTAAATTAGCATAAAGAATAAATGATAGTAACATTCACCAGCATAAGCTGTGGAGAAAAATTGTCCTTCATTTAAAATGGGCGCAGTCTTTATGAATTAAAATGAAAGAAAAGAATTAAATGAATACAAAAAGAATTAAGTTTAGTTCTGTTTCTTCTGTTTAACATTTACTAAGTATGGTGTAAAACATTTTTTTCACATTTCAATCTGGTTCCTTGATTCATTCAGTAAAAAAAAGGTTTACCATCATATATCATATACGTGTAATAAATGTAATACTATATTTTTTAAGAATATTCTGAGCAAACTTTAATACCGTATATTTGGATATTAAGTTGTGTGACTTTACAGTAAGAATATCTGTATAAGTAACCAAAAACATAATTACTCTATACTATGCTATTGAAAAAGCAAAACATGACGTTTGATAGACACATAAGAACATTCCGGTCGCATGAGTTTTGATTTAACATATACCATTATTACCTACCTTTAAATTTTACTTTTTTGCAACAACATCACCTTCCTTTAAATTTTACTTTTTTGCTACAATGCATCAAATACGTTTGTTTATGTATCGTTATGTTTCGTTTATTAGAAACAAATATTGGCTTTGGAAAGATCTGAACTCGGGTCCTTTGGCATGCACCACTAGTAGCGAGCTCATCACTTTACCTGCTAGCAAGATCTAGAAGGAATAGTGTACAAGTTTGTTTTTATTTTTTGAACAAATTTGGGCCCCCAAAGGGGCAACAGAGATTAACAATCACAAGAAGGTAGATGATTCAAAAGATAAAACATATGAATACAAATATTTTTACAATCAAGTGTGAACACATATAGATACACTATAGCATAATTGTCTGGTCTTCATTCGCATGAAAAATTCAAAACACATACATTTGTGTAGATTTTTTTCAGGTTAAAATTTCATTTTATACATAAGGTTATTAAAAATACCCTTAATTACAAGATCTTGACCCTAAATTTACGCTGCAATACTCTCAGTGTTGACAAACTAAACATAAGAAACATCGCAATACCTAACAGTAAAGAGTTGTATTTTATTCTGTACTCCTCTGTGTCCCTGCCTGTGAAGAAAAAAATACATTTTTTTTTTTACAAAAAAATGAAATACTGTATGTTTTTTTGGGGTACGCTGATGAAGTATATTATTTTTCATATCAGGAGATATTATATAAACTTCAACACTGCTACAAATATATATTTACAATACTTCATTTTCCTTCGAAACTAGAATAGAAAAGTTAGAATAAGATGTATTTCTGTCTTTTTTTTAAAAAAAGAAATTGATTTATATTGCACTTACTATGCGTGACATTTTCATTGTATACACAGACTTGACAAAAGCTGAAATCAATTAAACATCCTGAAATAATAAAATAATTAACTTTTGGACCCGTTCAAAAAATTGAGAATGAAAGTAATCGTTTTAGATTGTTCATTTGTTGCACTATTTACTTAATAAAGCAATAAAGAAAATGTAATAGACTGACAAGCAGAACTGAATTGATACTTATACGTGTATCATCATCGTTTTGTTCAGTTTCTTTTTTTTTAAAAAGGATCGTGCAGACGATGAATCACACATAATTTGTTTGGTTTTTTTAGATTCTCGTTCTCAACATTTGTTATTTATCAAATAGAAAAAAGACCTTTTTTCAAGATATTTTGATTCTTACTTCGAACACATTATCTCATTAAGTCATAAACATTGTAGATAAGGATATAAAATGTCATTATAAAAATAGATGTAAAATAAATGTCAATTATGAAAGCGTTCGAATTTGTCATACCACAGATTTCACAAACTGCCTTAGATTCTGTCGAAAGACGGTCGTAAGAAGGTGTTATTACATTCGGTAATTTCGAAGACCGGTTACAAAGGATTTCTACTATACATGTATATGCAGGAAAGTATGGAACAGTTGCATTGTCAGTGTTGCACTTTCTTTTCTCTGTTGCTGTTGACAGAACGGATGGTTCTTCTAAGACATCAATAAAAACTTGTTGGGTTTCTACAACGATTTTTTTTAAGTTATAAGAAAAAATGGTTTATACGTCATTAAAGATATGTAAAAAGATATAGTAACTGATTTCTTTATTTAAGTTTTATTTCATTTCTGGCCAGTTATAGTTTAGAGATCTTTCAGTTGAATGGTCAAAATTTATTTTCTGTGTTTCCCTTAAGGACGTCGTTTACTCAGGGTTTGAGTTTTCTAACTCAGATTGTTATAAAGTTCAGTGTCATGAGTAAAATTTGTTCGAAACACAAAAAAGTATATATGAAATGAATTATTATTGACATAACATTCCATAATATTAATATATTATGGACAAAGGCTCAAACAAAGTTGGTCTTTTAGGAAAGCAGATGAAATTCGGACTAAATTTTTCAGGTTTTGTTTTTCCCTGAAATATGTTTTGTAGTGCTGTAATATTCAAGGTTAGGATTTGTTATTGGACATAATTTACATATTTTTGGTTGTTTTTTTTCTCAATTTTTCATTTAGATGATTATATGGCATACACTACAAAAAGATTGAAAAAGATTATAAACGATAAAGGACACCATATCTCAAAATTTTGAACATTGACCCCATATAAATTTTATGCCTGCAGAGTAAGGCCATTATACTTAAATTTATGCTATTAATGTTTTAGTAATTAATATAATTATTATTTAGTTTTTTGTTATATTGAATCAAATATGGGTAGGAATTTGAAATCTAATAGAAGAAATTCGAACTTGAATATTTATAAAAAAATGTAAATAAAAAATTAATGTTTAGTATCTATTTAGTTTCACTACCATTTATAAACTGTATATCAATTTTAAAAGAATTTAGCAATTTGAGTTAATTTCACAATTAAGAGAATCTCAATCATTCTGTAAAATTTTTAGGGATTTTTCGTAAATTTTCAACATATATTCAATGGCTATTAACTCAAAAAAGTAGGTTTTTGACATTAAAAAATAACACTTCCACGAAAGGTCTATAACACACAATAGATGGTTTTTCATTATCAACAGTGTTTTTTTTTCATTCCGAATAAACGTATACCTTAATACCAAAGAAATTGATGAAAAATATGAATATTTGCTGTGCGGCAAATACACACGTTTTTTTATTTCAAATTTCTATTGAAATATTTTTTGGCAAAGGATCACTGATCAAATACATACATGTGTACCAGTAGAGTTTATCTTAAATACTCTTTAAATAAAAGTGCCTCTAGAACACGTACACAGAATTACATGCCACGACAGATGAACAATTCTTGTTCATTTGTTGTAAAATTTACCCGATTGAATAAATGAATATAAGTCTTCATATATATATGGACAAATTTAGCTTCAAAATCCAACTCACGTTTACGATGAAAGTACAAAGTCACGTTCTTAAAGCCGACCCGACCACCATGATCCATTAGTACATGTACCCATGTTTTAAAATTGGACATGTCTTTGTCAGTACATCGCTGTATCGTGGGTTTTCTCCATCCATGCCATTTTGTGCTTAGATATACACTGGTTGCAATTTGATTTCTTGAATCATCTAGGATACAATTTTTTTTGAAACATTTATAAATATATTAATTTGTTTTAAACTGATGGTATAGTGTTATCACTATAACATTCAATAAAAAAATGTAGAAAAATAGATATTACTAGACTTTTACCCGTGCGTGCAAGGGTTGACATATTGCATATGGGACATTTACTAAATAAAAACTTTGAGATATTCATATTGTAAGGTACATTTGAAATAAACAGTGAATGTTGAATCAATATAATTCTGTTATTTTTGTTTTGTTTTGGCCCTTTTTTTAAATTGTTGCTTAACGGCATAGCACAGAATAGGTTTGAACTATAAATCAAGCCATGATTTCGATTCATGCTGGAGCTTACATCAAGGTAGCTCTAAACACTGCACACTTAAGAGTTCTACTGGTTCTACCTGGGCCCAAGGTAACCCAGTAGGTGCTTACGGGGTCTGACGTCATTACATGTATTGCTATATTGTAAAAGCCTACAATAATGCTATTTATTTCACTACACTTTCCATATTTAAAACAATCTTACTGTGTCTCGGGACAAGCCCACACCATAGTTAGAATGCCTTCCATATACCCGTAATGTAGTAGAAAATAGCAGAATCGCTGCGCAACGATTTTGGACAAATTATAAAATAACAAATATATATCAACTTAGTATTTTTTTGTTTGTTTTCTCTTTTTTGAATTCCAGCGTGATTTTGCATAAATGTAATGCGCACGCGCAAGATTATGAAAAAATCCAGATGATTTCTGGCATTTTTTTTGGAGAATTTTTCGTTGGTTATTAAATAGCGAAGATTAATTGAGAAAAGAATAAAAACAAATTGGCAATCTTTAAGAACCAATGATGTTTTAAATATATAAAACAAAAGACATCACTCTTCTGGTTTATCGGTATTAAATGCCAATAATTCGAGTCTATCGTTTTAATATGGTTGCAAAAATACCTGAATTTTTTCTAAATGCACACCTTATTATGGACTCGGACAATTCTACCTAAATAATCAGTACATTTTATAATGCATATCTTAATATCACTTCAATTTTTAATAAATCAAATAATCTGTGAAAATACGTCCTTGTTATTATGCAAATTATTTTTTGCGATGTGCAATAAAACAGTGTTTATTTGTACAAAAATTTAAAACAAACAGTATATGAAACACAAGTATTTCAATACAATTCAATGGTTAATCGGTTGAAATAAATTGGCAACAAATGAATAAAAAATTAAGAGGCTTCCCTAACTGCAGGTTAATGCTTTTAGACACGATTTAATTATCAGTGTTTAGAAGACATTGAACGAAAGTACCTTTACCACTTTTTTTCAAAATTTCTCAATTATATATAGATACAAAAATTAAAAATCAAATGTTGTTGAGTTTTAAAAAAGATGTGGTAATGACTTAAAAAAACTATATAGAAACTGTACCTACCGTGAACTTTACAGAATTCCACATACAATATCATCGAATAATATTACATATTGGACAGAGATACAAAGTTAGTTACATATGCTTAGTAATAAACAATTATATCTCACACTAATCTCTGCAAGAAAATCTTGAAGAGCATACGCCTCATACATTAAAGAAATTTATCGTCAATATCTTTATTATAACAGATTGATCAATGGTAATTTATGTATATTTTTCACAGATGGCGTATTATTGTTAGTAGTGTTACTGTGATAGTACGACTAAGTTTTTACATGATATTTAATAATAAACAAACCTCATCGCCTCACTTGCTTTGATTGTCCGAATTATGTTGATGTGGTTAAAATACTTTGATCCATGGAAGATGGTATCAGACTTTTCTAGATATTCATGAATTTAATATCGAACTCTTTTATGTCTCTTAAAGGGTATTCCCCCCCCCCCTTTCCCCGTTTACAACTGATTGTACACCACAAACATAGAGTTATACATGATGTGTCTGGATTATATAACAGAGCTGATCATCTGTAACTCTGATGTCATCATCGCTGCCGACTTCTCTAATTAGCAATCCAGAGGCTAATACTAGTGAACATATCTTTTTTTTTTTAAATTCAGTTTACAAAACAAACGTAAAGAATTACAAAAAATAATTTTGCGTAATATTTGAGAAAAAACATTGTATTCAATTAGAAAAAAACACCAAATACATCAAGACACCTCTAGTAACAGGCAAAACGTGGACAATGAATGATCATTAAGTCAACGAAAGATATACTGATTCCAACATATATCTTTTAATGTAGTTATTGTTGTTCAGGTATTACAATAACTTGTATTGACAGCTAGAATTAATTTAAAACACATCTATCTTGTTGGACATACATCAACTCCGAAAATATCCAATTAAATATATTTCTAAATACAAAAAAAAATGCCTCTTTATATCCCGAAACTCATATTGTGCATTTTCTAAGTGCTTGAATTATTTTGAAATATAAAAAAATCAGTGAATGCCATTGAACAATCATGAACCTACACTACCAAAGAATATTTTCTGGCCAATTGTGTTTTTTTTAAGAAAAAAGACTTTTAGAGCTCGTTTCAAAATACCATCGATTTTCCCACTTGGTGACAGTCTTGTTTTCCATCCGTCGCTTTGCCGGCATCAAAGACATGCCGTCGAAACTCCCACGCAGTATGACCGCAGTAGAGCTGGCTAGGTCGCATTGCCGGCATTAAAGAAGTATTCATTCACATAGATTTAAATAATGCATGCATGCGTTTACTGACAAATGTTGTTTGTATTTTGATTTCTTAAACAATGTAGGTCACAGATTATTTACATGTTCGCATTGTATCTATGCATTCCTTTCTTACTTTCATTTCTCTTCTCTCATTCAAGTCACGAGCGGTAAAATCTTAACTCCGCCTACTGCGGACCGATCGGACAAAGGTCAGTCACGATTTTTTAATCAGCGAAGATGCTACAGCAAGCCTTACATACATGTACAAGTACGTAGTTCACTAAACTGTATGGGGTTCAGGGTAAAACCATTGGTGTCAATTGTGCATTCTGATTAGCTCAATCGGATGCAACTATAATTAGCGACAAAAATTTTAGCGTGATATGAGAAGAAAAAAAATAAGATTTTTTTTTGAAAATCTGGCTCCACCGTCACAAAAATTTTAAATCAATCAACTCGTTCCCCAACTCAAATCCTTTATTTTTTAAATTATAAATTTGATACCAATACTCACACTTGAGACTGAGTATTATATTGACTCTAAAAAAGTTGGTGATGGCCGGCCTATCTCGCTTAGCCAGCTAATCTCTCTCTCTCTCTTTCTCTCTCTCTCTCTCATTATATTTGAATAAAGTCATTCCAAACAAAAGAATAATTTCAAATATTAGTAAATTTATGAGAATTAGTTGTTTTTCGATATGCAGTACTCTCTCTCTCTCTCTCTCTCTCTCTCTCTCTCTCTCTCTGTATGTTTATGTTTAAGCTACATTTTTATATAGTCATTTTAATGATGAATATTAATAATACTTAATATATATTATAATATAGTTCGGAAATAAACTATATTGTCATCTTAAATATGAATCCCAGTTCTTTTTTTATGCCTGCCTTAGTGTATTTCATTAATTTTCAATGTAAAGTTGAAAATGATTACACGACTAATTAGTCTTGTAATCATTTTCAACTTTAGATTGAAAATAATTACATGACATTAGTATACAAACCTATACAAAATAACATTACAAATATTCCAAAAATCCCTTTACTCAAGAAATCTGATTTTCATTTTTTTCAAAATTAAGAAAAAAACTGGTTGAAGGTTTTTATTTGTAGCCAACAATTTTGACTACTACTTGACAAAAAGTACTTTTAATCCCTTTGTTTTATTAAAAACTTCAATGTTAAGTAAATTCCACCTACACAAAACGTACATCTTTTTTTTTTTAATCCAACTTACTTTATTTTTGTGTTAATGTAGAAACCCAGATAAAGCTACATTCTTATTAAATTATCAATGTTTTTATTCTGGACAATGTCCTTAGGGATGAACATCTCTTAACATAATATCAAGGTATAAAGTACCAAGGTAAAATAACAAAATGTACATGTTCATTGTTGAAATATTATACGAAGCAAATTGATACAACACAAACATTCAATTGGATAGCCATGCAACAGCTTCTTTACAAAACATATTGAAATTACACGTAACTACCTGTTACCTATAGTTAGATTTTTTTTGCCATTTGAAAGCTTACTTTATCTGCACGTATATTGTACGATAAAGGAAACTGATAGGTAGAGCCTTAACATTTAATGTGCACGAGTCCATCTTGTCACATGAAGACATGTACCATCGCCCTTAGAATCGTTAGAAGGGGTTATTTTTTGCATTTTAGGAATCATTTTGGAGTTTCTAAACTTCATCCAAAACTCCTCTGACTGTTGTAACCCCTGCCATTTATAAATTGATCTTTTTTAAAAACATTTATTTATAAGAAGGCCATTAATAAAAGTCTTCGTTATAATATTCACAGTTTCAAAACAAAAACGTATAATTTTTAACAGACAACGCAATGGGTTACCAAAGTGTCACAAATGACCGAATAAAAGGCATGTACACTACATAGCCATATGTCACCCTCTCCTAATAAAAAGCTTAAACCCCTGCCACATGGGCAGTGAATTTCACCATTTAATAAATAGAAATTTTGAAAATTCATTATGTAAATCTAAAACGACAATGAACAGTTAAAAGTACAGAAGAACATATTTCAAATTTTAATAATTTTAGTTGATATTACAATTAAGGTATATGTTTTCATAATCATGCATTTAGTTTTTCTAAATTTCATCTTGGAGTAAAGCGGATTATTTTTTAAAGATCTTATACATTTTTACTATATGGTTACAGTGTACATCAGCCCAACCCTAGGACTTGACCCCCTGACCAATGGGGCATGTATTTTGGTTTGGTAGAAGATTTTATAGATATCATAGCCATGCACTTACGTTTTACTGACTTCATATTTGAAAATATGATTTTTGGGGCATATTAGGCCCTGCCTATGAGTCTGCGGGGGAGATAAAATCATGAATTTCACAGTTTAAATTCCTGTTATCATCAAGATGCTTAAAACTAACAAGAGACCCATAACACATAGTGACAAAAATGAACAGATCTATTGTACAAACAAAAAATAATCGGTCGAAATAACATCACCATACCCTATTCACTGTTCAGGCATTAGAACCCTGCCCCAACAGCAGACCCTCTGACCCAGGGGCCATGAAATTCAAACTCCTGACCCAGTGACAATTAAATTTACAATTATGGAAAATGCATTCTTCCTCATCATAACTATGTACCTAGTATACTGGCTTAATACTGTTATAAGGAAATTTGCCCTAAACTCGCTTCGCTGAGGTATACCAGGACATATTGGAACTCGACTGAACTTCAAAACAAAACAAAATGTTAAAGAAATCCAAAATATACTTTATTAATTTGGAAATAGCAAAAGTATATTTACCTTCAAAATATAACCAAATATTAAATAAAGCCAAATCAAAGTTTATTAATTTGGAAATAGCAAATGCAAAAAAGGTAACAATTTGTATTTGGCGTTTGGTTTTATTTCGTCACGCCCACAAAAAAAATTCTGGAAATACAAAATATAATTGGTTATTAAAAAACTCATGGGCGTGATTATAATGAAATGAACGATTAACAATCAATATAATTAATGTTAAAGATCCTTTTTTCGAATGTCGTAATTAAAACTCTTACAGCTGCCAGGTAAGATGTCAAAATAGGCTGAATTATGTACTTCAAATACTTAGCTGTCCTGTGAGGCTTATTAAACAATTGACATTACATGTTATTTGAAAACATCTTTAAGTTAAAGAAATTATATATTTAAGGATTTCGACAGATAAACTTATATTAATAAATTAATTAGTAAAAACGTTATTGCAACATTTGATTATTTAATTTTTTTCTTATTATTCTATAACGTATATAACAAGATATCTGTGAGCCAATGCTCACTAGTAATACCCCCGCTCTGATGTGAATATGCAAAATAAGCAAAGTCGACATTTAACAAAAAGCTGGCATCCGATTGGTACAGAAATATATCCCACAATATGGCATGCCTAAACGAATAGTGTGTTAAAATTTCAAGCATCTGCGATTAATAGCTGGTGAGAAATCTTTGAGGAAAATTTGTTTAAAAATTTTGGCTAAAAAAATAAAAAGTCGTCATTTAACAGGAAGTTGATGTCCGATTAGTACAAAAATATATCCAACAATATAACATGGCTTAACAAACACTGTGTACAAATTTCAAGCATCTGCGATAAATAGCTGCTGCGAAATCTTTGACGAAAATTTGTTTGAAAATTTTGGCTAAAAATGAACAAAGTCATAATTTAACAGGAAGATGACGTCCGATTAATACAGAAAATATCCCACAATATGGCATACCAAAAAATAGTGTGTTAAAATTTCAAGCATCTGCGATAAATAGTTGCTGAGAAATCTTTGACAGAAATTTGTTTAAAAAATTTTGGCTAAAAAATAAACAAAGTACTCATTTAACAGGAAGTTGATGTCCGATCGGTACAAAAATACATCCCACGATATAGCATGCTTATACAAATACTGTGTAGGAATTTCAAGCATCTGCAATAAACAGTTGCTGAGATTTTTTGACAAAAAATTGTTTAAAAATTTTGGCTAAAAATAAACAAAGTCGTCATTTTAGCAGGAAGTTGACGTCCGATTGGTACCAAAAATATATCCCACGATATTATATGGCTATACATATACTGTGAAAAAATTCAAGCATCTGCGATAAACAATTGCTGAGAATTCGTTGACAAAAATTTGTTTGAAATTTTTTTTAAAAATTAGCAAAGTCGTCATTTAACAGGAAGTTGACGTCCGATTGGTACAAAAATATATTGCACGATATGGCATGCCTTAACAAACGCTGTGAAAAATTTCAAGCATCGATAAATAGTTGCTAAAATAAATGCGACAGAAGTTTTTGTTACGGACAGACAGACAGACAGACAGACAGACAGACAGACGGACAAGGGTAAAACAGTATACCCCCTCTCCTTCGGAGCGGGGGTATAAAAACAATCTATCTACAGATTATAAGTTGAATAGAATTAATGGAATAACATATTACAAAACATATATAAAACAACAGATGAAAGAAATTAAATATACACAAAATATATTGTATAAAAATATACACAAAATACGTACACGGAGCTTAAAATGCTGTAACAATACCCAAAAGCAGAAGAGAAGATTTTCCAATAATAAATGTATTTTCATTATATGACAATTGGAGCCCCGCCCTAACGCCAGAACCCTCACTTAAGAACCATGAAAATCACAATTTTGGAAAAGGCATTGTTCTTCATAACTTTGTTCCGAGTTAACTTGCTAAATACCCAGGAGCAGAAGAAGACTTTTAAAGAATTTATTTATTTTCACTATATAATCATTAGAGCCCCACATTGGAAAAAAACCCCTGATCACGGGGCCATGAATTTTACAATTTTTAATTCTTTTCACCCATAGATGTTATATATGCCAAGTTCAATTGAATTTAGTTCAGTGGGTCTAGAGTAGAAGTTAAAAACGGACAAAAAAAGAATTGGTCACATAAGTGACTCAAAAATGGTAACTATTTGTCAATTAGTATTTAAGAAGAGTTAAAGTTGTTTTAAAAAAATGTTAACGCACGACACACAGACTCACGACAAAAGGTGACATTAAACGATTTAACTTGCAGTTAAAATATAAAGCATTGATGAATAACATTTCAAAGTAATGAAATATTGTGATTTTTTGTGAACTTACTGAGTGTCAAGAAAGTCTCGCTAGATTTATAAAGATTTTAGTCGTAAATATATGTATATAAAATTCCTGAATTCTTAAAGATCATTTGATATCAACCAAATTTTGCTGCAAGATATTAAAAGAAATAGAGCTATAAACACAAAACATTACAAACAAAACATTAGAAAAAAAAAAACATGAAATATAACACAATAACGAAAAAATGGTAAAAGATAAGAAATTGTCATGCCCTATTTCAAAAGAATAGTACAGTAACAGTTCTTTGTCCGTCATAGTATAAACTATGCTTTGATCGAAATTATATCAATATTTACACCTGTAGTACTTCTAGTATGTCGTGGCGTTCTATATTCTGTTAAAAAAAATAACAAACAAACATGCAACAAAGTATATCTTATGTTATTTATCTTAATTACGATTCAAATTAATAGTTAAAATTTTTATAAGAAATACATCTATTTGAATACGTCTATTTGAAAGCAGTCACATAATTTTTGTCTAAGCAACAAAGGAAATGTATATTTGCCTCGTTAAAAATTACAAGAAACAAGGAATTCCTCTATATTCTATTTTCAGTGAATGCAATCATTCATTGGCGTATGTATTTCCGTCTCTTCTCGACTGTATAACAGTCGTAATGGCGTGGTTTATTATTTCATATTCCTCCTGTTGATAAAAAAAATGTTTATGTGTTAGTTTTTAGCAATGATCTATCCTGTATTATCTTAAAAATATTATTTGTGTTTCATAGTAAGATGAATATTTTTAGAGCGGTTTTATTAACATTTTAGCATTAATATTTAATAAATAGTATTTAAATAATCAATCTTTAAATTTAATGAAAAAATACCACATTGTAATTCTAGTGACCACATTGTATATTCTATTATTACATTAAACAGGCGATTTTTACATTAATGTTTTTCATTAACTATCCTTTATTCCAGGAAGAAATAATAATTTCTTAGATGCGCATTTTGCTTTTATATACAATCTGATAAGTTTACCATTGTTGCACAAAGCTCAGGGCATCGTGTCTGTAGGAGTCTGACCACAGAGAACACGTCTATCTCCTCGTCCATTGTCAGTTGTTGTATCAAGTTGTATACAGCACAGAACACACCACACAGAACAGTTCCATCTCTAGCAAGGTAAAAAAAGACATATATTAGAAACAAATAACTTACTAAGTATTTTTATGCGAGTATGGGATGAAAACTGGCAAATCAATCATTCAGAAACACAGATCTTAGCGGATACATGCATGCGTTGACGGGATAGGATTGTTGTTCATATAAGTATGTACATAATTATTTGACTATATAACTAAATTTTATAATTATATACTAGTTCACGTTTGTTATTAATGTTTTTTATAGATTTAATTTCCACAAGAAAAAGTTCTGCCATTCAGTCAACTGAATCAAATATGAAAGTTGAAAAGGATGACCAAATTGCATTGTTGACTGAATAACAGAGATTAAACCTGTGTTTGACTTAAAAAAAGCACTACATTGATAAAGAAGCAGAAAAAATAAGCACAGTACGTTTATCGACATAGAAAGTTACAGTTTTGAAGTTTTACTGTATATACATTGCTTACTTGCTGACGACGATTATCGGACCTTCTCCCGTTGTTTTTTGCGCAAATGAAACCAAACCCAGAATTTGAGGAACGGTCTGAGCGTTATTTGGAGTCAGATCATGTGTTGGCTCCGCAAGGTGAACCATACGAGGTTTAAAATCAGTCTGTTCCAAATACGAGTAAATGAAGAATTTCAAAATTTATGTATATGATGAATAGTCCTAATCAAATAATTACAGCATCGATACTACTCACATTTTCTTTTGTGATTTCAACTTTGTGCCAATGATTTTCCTTCGTATTTTCTTGTTGTAGTTGAATTGTAAAAGGAGAAACACTTTTAGAACTTCTTGATGTTGTCGGTATCCATGTATCTGTCTGTAATAGTCGAATCGAAAATATTGCTACCTTATACGAGTTTTCAGTATAGGATCTTTATTAGATCGTTGTTGGTACAATGTAATGAATTTTTAACAAATTCTCAAATAACGAGATTCTCACAAATTCAATGTTGAGGGGTTCCATAAAAACAACAACTTCAGAGTCATATTCATTAATCAGTTCTAGGAAATCTACAACGTCATCTGCTGGTGGACAATGCGTAACAATAAACGCGTTCTGGTTGGTAAATGACTAGAAAATGTGATACTTATTATTTTTAAAATCTCATTTGAAAAAAAATTAATGGTTCAAGATGAAAACATATTTTAAGTTGATAACATCAGACTGTTGCTGAAAATGTAATGTCTTTTAAACTTACATGGATGAATATTCCATCAATATTACTTCCACGATTGGACACACTAGAAGTCCGTATAGTTACATTCTCATACCCTGTGAAAATCAAAATGAAAACGGCAATTTATTATGTATTTATTTCAAAACAAATGCTACCTATGTAGAACAAAATGAAGAAAAAAAAATTAACGAAAGTTGCTATATTTTATCTTGAAGATATTTAAATGAAATTTTTGAAAACATAATCGTAATGAAACATATTCGAACTGACGGGGAAAATCTTTTAACATTCAAAGGACTGGAATTTGCAGGTAGGAAACTAAATGGCAGAGCAATAGCTTAGGGTTAGTTATCAAATAACATTGGCCACCTTTTATTTGACCGAATGGCAGAGATTCGTATTATAAAATTAACAGAGTGATATTGGGTTGAAGTAAAGTTTAACCTACGTGGTCGGATACATGCAGTCGTAGACAGACCATCGCCTTCTGACGCCATGTTGTCATTGTCGTCTCTAAGCTGATGTCGAACTGTCATGAGCCTCTAAAATGTGTATCAAAACTTTCTAAGCAAATGACTAACGCTTTTTGAACATTTGCCAGTAACAATGAACAAAAGAAGCAAATTTTTTTTACAGTTAAGTATGCTAAGCTTGATGCATATTCCATAGTTCCCTGATTTTTATATTTCTAATGTAGTTACCGCAATAGCTATTGTCATTTCATCAAATAACTTTAATCAACCATACAAAGATCATGAGTATCTGTCTATTTACCCGCATGTTATTAATACCATTTTTTTTTAGTGTGAAAGCTAGTTTTTAGATCTCAAACAAATTATCACACAGTGACACACACACTATATTTACAACACTTTGATTTCGTTATTATTTTTACTATGAAAACACTTTCTGAAAAACACGATTGGAGGAAGCAAGAATAGCAAAATCTAAAGATATTTTTTTGTATTTTAATTGCATATGTGGGATTTAAAAAACATGCAAAAAAAAAATATATTTTAACCTGGAACTCATCTCTTAAAAAAGAAACGTTTGCCGAAGTATCCATTTTGGCTGTCTCTAATTTTTCAATGAATTCAGCCGGCTTTTGAGCAGTAGCTGGCGCCTTAGTTATTTCGTAGAGAGTCAGAAATATTGTCTTATATTGTTCCTGGAAGTAGAGTTGTGCATGTATTTTAGCTATTCATAGATATTTCTATATCTTATTATTTGATTTGTTGCAGTGAAAATTATTACCTAAAATCAATTATAATTCAATGATGTCGGTATTGTCAATTAACACTGTTTTAAATGAAAAGGGGTTCTTATTTTCTTTGTTCAAAAACCGTAACATAATTCCTATTTACGTAAGTTTGGACCATATTCATTCTTTTTTTTCTCATTTGCTGCACGTATTCTGCAATGTTGATTTTGTTTCCCAGCTGAACTTCCTTGTGCAAGGCATCAATTGCTATGTATGTCCCTGTTCTACCAATTCCAGCACTTAATATAAATAAACGAGGTCAATAGATAACAATGCCTGTTTTAGTAGCAGTTTCTATATAAATGTTGTTAAGTTTTCTCTTGTGTTTATTAATCTTGTCTTCTGCTTCAAATTCTGAAAAAAAACAATTAAACAACAGGCTGTCTTAGGAGCGCTAGAATGATTTAATCATTAAAAAGCAATGTAACGTTTAGGAATGCATCAATCATCTATGATTTTATGGGTTTATTTCCAATTGTTTTCGAAAAAACTATATTTCAGTATCATTTTACATTCATGGGAAAAATGCGTGTTAAGCATCTTGTTTCACAATGTGTTTTCATATACAATCAAAAAAGGATATTGTATAATCAGAATTTGTTTTTAATATTTCCAAAGGATATCATATGTTGAAATAAGATAAACTCTTCTTGCTCTTTTACTGGTTTTACAAGGTGTTTAAACATGTATTTACTTATTTTCTGAATATAATTTATTTCTTGAAATTATTATTATTTTGTTTTAGTTGGTTTCAATCATTAAAATTAGTCCGAACACTCGACAAAATGCACTTGATAAAAACAATTAACCTAGATATTCCCCTTTTTCTGGTTTGTTACATCGTATATCATTTAATAGTTAAAAATAATAATGATTAAAAAGTGTATTAGAAAAAAAAACCGGTTCACCATATGTTTTTTTTAAACCAAAAATATTGCGGATTGTAATCTATCATTTTATATAAATATATATCACTATGCAATGTCACAATCATGTATCTTAGGGTTGATGACATACCTGCAATGTACTAAAGTCGGGCTTTTGAGTGTAGCCGTTTTAGTTCTTGTCACATGATTGTGATAAAATAAAAGACAAAGTGGATCCGGGACGCCGTGATCCGGCCAAGCTTTGTAATGATACTGAGTGATTGTTCTTTGTCCTTTTTGCTGGAATTGAGAAATTTAATATGTTTGGTGTGGTTTAGTTATTGAATATGATAAAATATCGGAAAACGCTTATTAATTCATAAATGCATAATGGTATTTGTTTGTAGCTTTTTAATCGTAATCTTTCTTTTAAGGAAAAATGATAATTTTAATGAATTACAAAAAACCCCATTAAAGTGTTAATACTTAAAACGTACATTTAGTTTTTATTAATGCTCCATCCATTTTTGCAATTAAAACAACTCTGCTAAATGTAAATATTTATTTTTTATTATGTTGAGTCTAAAAAAAATATGCTTTAGTATGTAAGTCGTCGTTTTAACAATAATAGCAAATTGAGTATTCTTAATCCTTTTCCAGATGTTATTCTAGTCAACGGGCCTTGTGTCAGTATTTTGCCATTATATTTTGAGACTTTTAAATTCGGTTTTTTTAATTACCAATAAGTTTGTCATTTTCAGCGTACGAATAGCATAGTAAGCGTATTGCTTTTCGCCTGTGGTGTATAATGTGAAAATCCCACAATTCATCAATGTTTTTAAGGCTGGCCAGTATTGAGCACATTTTTTCTGAAAAACAAAGTTCATTTAAAAATAAGATTAAAAAATATGAGTACAATCTTATAATTTCCTTAATCTAGTTCACATAAATTAAACATTGTGTTTTGTTAATTACCCTGGTTCCCTCCATTAGATTTGTTAACATAACGATTTGTTCCACGTTTGTTTGCCAAACCATTGACCAAAAGTCATTAAAGGTATTCTCTTTAGGTCCTGTACACATAAAAAATTAACTATAATGTAACTACAATGTAACTCTACGAAATATCATGTAATAAAATGTAATCAAAAATGATAAACTATTAAAGAAACAACGAAACAGAGCAAAGATGGTTGTCTCAGTTAAATTGCATTTTACCTTGAGTTGCAATGTAGGCATGTTCATGTTCTAGCCCCTAAGAAATACAAAACAGGGTAGAAATGGTAACGACTAAATTTTGTTTTATTATTATGTTTGTTACAACCATTAGCGTATTTCGTTTGAATTATACTTACATCGATATAATTAGCGTTGATGTAGTCTGATTTACCATTCTTTAAAACAACTCTGGAGTGGTCATCTACAAAAATTGAGAAATATAAACCGTTTTAAACTAAAGTTATTTATTTACCCACATTATATTGTTTTATCCACATTGTATGAACTATTTACCGTAAAAAATTGTTTGATTTTTTTTCAAATTATATAGAAAAAATAATATTATATATATATATATATATATATATATATATATATATATATATATATATATATATATATATATATAATATTATTTTTTTAAGTTTGACATTATTCTAATATCAATAGTTATACATACAAGGAAAAGTGGATTTAAATCTGTTCTTCGAACCATTTTCTGGAAGTTTTCCAGCGTCACATTTTAATTTTTCTCCATATGTCAATTGCTGAAAGAAAGTATTCAACAACTAGTAGAGTAGACTAATTGTTCGCAAACAATAAGAGGTCTTTTTACCTAATTATTTTATTATGTTTTGTTTCAATATAATAATTAAAACATTTCTCTGCGTTACCCTATAAAAAACCCAAAAACTAAAATAAGCAATTCTTTTTCTTTGACCTTTGACTTTTATGTCATATTGACTCGTAAAGGTCAACATTTCAATTTAAAGTCCGATGTGAGGTTCAAACGTTGTAGGTGTTTTTAACAAACTTGAGAAACTTTCAGGGGGCGATAACTGCTTGAAGGGGGTACCCCGTATCAACAGACCAACCCGATAACAAACCCGATGGTATTAATACAAACAAATCCTGTCGATAAAATTGTCAACACAATGCTTGACACTATTTTACAGAACTTATTTGTTTGTTAGAAACACTAAATTGAGTTGTACAAGTAATGCACGATATAATTACTGTGTGGAAAACTGAAGTGGGACAGACAGACGGACAGACGGACGGACTGACGGACGCAAATGCAAGCTATAGTCCCCTCCGATGAAACCGGTAGGGGATTAATAATAAAAACGTTGGAAGTGATTTCATGGAAATTTCAATATTTCAGGGGCAATAACTACTTGAAGGGGGCATCAGATCCTCTCGGTATGAATAAATTGAAGAACCCTCTAAGTGTAATGAAGACATTGGTATAAATTCCTAGTCTTTATCTCTTATGGTGTCAGAGGAGTAGCAATAACAATCTTTTTGTACACAAGGACAATAACTTTGTAAGTTTGTGGGGTCATTTGGTAACATGACTTTTAAAGGGGCATGCTAACAATTTTAGTCAAATTCTATTTTTATGTTTTAATTATTTACCACACTTTAGAAATGCATTTCTAATGATCAAATAAAATCTGAGAGTCATTCGTAGAGTTATAAGCAAGATACAGAGCTCACATTTCTTTATCATGTAAACAAGGCTCGTGCCCTGTGTTTGTTTACATAGGTTCAATTTACCAGGAAAATATCTTTTTCCAGCTTATTTGTCTATTTTTTTTTATTTATCTTAAGCATAGATAAACAGTTCCTTACGTTAAACACATTCAATTTAGATTTAAAACTGAAATTTTTACTTTAACGTTCATAATGTAAACTAACGCTTTGTCTACATAGCGAAGAATTTCAAGCTCCGAAACTCGATTATAACTCAACAAATGACATTCAAATTTCGGTTGCCTATTAAAAATCACTTTCTGAAACATTGTAAATATTAAAATCGGAAAAATATTTTTTGAGCACAATCGTGACCATGCCCCTTTAATGGTCAATAACTTAAAGAAAAAAGTGTTTCCAATAACTCTAGAAAATAAAGCTGTCCCTGGAAAAAAGAGAAGAAAAGAAGAGAAAAAAACCCAGAAGCAATACAGCAGGTATTTCACCCGAAAGGTGGAAAGACCTAATCATTTTTAATGGTAAGTGCATTATTAAAACCTGCATAGGCGATCAACTATCGACATTTACATTTCCGGCGTCTTTCTTTGTGATAACTAACGAATTGTTTTGAAACGCATAGTATAATACATTTCATTAATGAAAATTTCAATGTTTATTTTTACAATTCCAAAACAAATCATAATATGGGTCATAATGAATCATTCTTTGAATATTATGAGGTCGCCAAATATGTTAGGGCATAATGAAATCCACCATTAAACGGGCATGGTCACGATTTTGGTCAAAACTCATTTTTTCCGATTTAAATGATTACAATGCTTCAGTAAGGCATTTTCAATAGGCAACAAAAATGTGAGTCTCATTTGATGAGATATAAGCGAGTTACAGAGCTTACAATTCTTCGCTATGTAAACAAAGCGTTTGTTTACATTACGAATGTGGAAGTGAAAATTCCAGATTTAGACCTAAAATAAATGTGTTAATCGTTAGGAACTGTTTATTTATGATTAAAATGAATAGCAAGATAGACAAACCAGCTTTAAAAAGTTGTTACAGGTATATTGAACACATGTTAACAAAAACAAAACACGAACTTTGTTTACATGACGAAGAATTGTGAACCCTGTATTTCGCTTAAAACTCAACGAATGGTACTCAAATTTCATTTGATCATTAGAAATGTATTTTTAAAGCATTACAAATAATAAAAACAGAAAAATAAAATTTGACCAAAATCGTGACCATGGCCCTTTAAGACCTTCGGGTTTGATTTAATGAACCCAAACCGCTTTTGTTCACCTTGCATATGTAATACCTCCCCCCCTCCCCTTTCAACTGCCAAACAAATATATATATATATATATATATATATATATATATATATATATATATATATATATATATATATATATATAATAAAAACTATTTCTTACTCCCTAATTATTATTCTTTGATATCAAATTTAAACATGCTAAGGATATGACTTTGACATCTTTAATGATTGAATATATTTACATGCATACATTTCTATACAACTATAAAATTACAAATTGAAGGCGATTGGTTTTCCCACATCATTATAAGATTTTTTAAAAATACCAAATTAATGAGTGTTAAGAATAGCTTCTTATGTATAGAGTAGGTGGTTTCGTCATATTTTAAAGTGAACAAATAGAACCATATTAATAGCGAGCGCAGCTCGCCGATGCGCAGCACCGGCGCGAAGCAAGCTCTACCGGCAAGGTGTGAGTGAATAGAAAATTCGGACTATTTGCACATTATTTTAACAGAATTTTTTGGCGTCAGTAAATCGACCAGTAATGTCTTGTATTAATCGTCCCAGTAATTCCATGTAATTATGGTTTCCCATTTTCACACTCACACGAGAACAAGATTAAAGACTGTGTACATGCATTGTTAATATACATCTGACAGAACACAAATTCCATTACATAAGACTAACGGAGTTATTGTCTTTTCGAGTGACGTCATAATGGATTTCTTACACATTGATCCGACAGAATTTTTCGGCGTCAGTAAATTTCGACCCACAATGCAATTCCTCAATGTCGGTCGATCTCACTAGACCGGATACCATCTCGCGAGGATCAAGGTAAAACTTTTAAGAAACAGTTAAATTGTGTAATTTCAAGAACATCCTGATTTTTAAATAAACAAAGCAGTATATTTCGCGCAGTTTTTTTTCAGAGTGTTATTCAGAGAAAATAGATACCAAACTATTCTCAAAATCTTGCAGAGCTAACGAATCGAGACATTTCTTCAGAGATAGGAAGCAGCTGTAACTTGCTCTCATTTGGACGAATGCTCACATTTATTTTATTCACTATATTTACGGTAATTTCAAGGAACTTTTATTAAAGGGGCGTGGCAACATCATTCAGAAATCTTCACAAGCAAAACAAAAAATTCTCAAAATCAGGAAATTTCTAATCGGGGTGAGGAATGGGGAGTGCGTAGTAAGCATTTAGCTCTTTAGCTGCTTAAAAGTGTCTTTATTTTCAGTTATATTTATTAAATGCTCCCGGGGGGTCCATTTTCCTTATATAATCAACAATTTTTTTTTATACGTATCTTTTTTTTTTTTAAACGGGGGAGGGGGGACTCTGTGATAAGTTAATATTTTATATGTAGTTTAAGAAAAATATCTGCTGCAAGAAAAGTGGAAATAAACCGCAATGTACATTATGTTAAAATCTTTATTATTAGGTCTTTCCACCTTTCAGGTGAAAGAACTTTTGTATTTCTTATGTTTTTTATTATTATTATTATTGATAATTAGGTCTTTCCACCTTTCAAGTGAAAGACCTTTTGTTTTCTTTTTGTTTTTTATTCTTATTATTTTTCTCTATTTTCCAAAGGACAGCTTTTTTATAATAAGACATATTGAAAGAAGTTTTCCCTCATGTAATTGACCATTTAAAGTTATGATACCAAATGACCCTGTTCCTGATAACCCCCAGAACTTACAAAGTTATTGCTCTTGTTTACGAAAAGCTTGTTATCGCTACTCCTCTCAAATCATAAGAGATAAAAACTTGGAACTTTTACCAATGTCTTCAGTACATTTAGAGGGTTCTTCATTCATACCGAAAGGATCTGAGGCCCCTTTCTAGTAGTTCTTGCGCCTGAAAGTATTTACATTTCCTTAAAATCACTTCCAACTTTTTTATTACTTATCATAGAGACTTCCGACCACTTGGGATGGAAGCGTCTACCTTGGCCAAACAAAATGACATTATGGTCAAAGGTCAAGATCATTTGGAAATCTCTTAATTAATGAGTTTTTTGATCTCCTTTGTTTAGCATGGCAGAGAAAAACTTTTTCATGGATATAGTAGGACATCATAAGACATTTCAAAATAGAACTATTTGACCCTTACCATGTAACAATTATAGAGTTATTGCCCCTATTGTACAAAATGCTTGTTATCGCTACTGCTCAATAAATGTTAGCAGTTATTGCCCCTGAAAGTTTCGAACATGAAATAAAAAAAAAACAAATACCTTTTGAATTGATTATTATAGATACATCGGACCACTTGGTATTGAAGCGTCTGCCTTGTCAAATCAAAATGACATGAAGGTCAAAGGTCAAGGTCAAGCAATAAAATCAAAGGCCTGAAGGGTCACAATGGCGTCGAGTTAAGGTTAATTTGAAGAGTAAAAACCTTAATAATTTTATAAACAAGTGAAAAGCTGTCAATGTGACAGCAAACCGGGTTCATTTTAATGCGAACTGTATCCATAATCCATGTCAACCCATATCCAGTGAAATGGAGTACCCCATATGCAATATTTTGCCAAAAAAGCTGGTATTTTTTTGTAATTAATCAGATTCTGAAAAAAAAATCCTAGCAATATGCATACCCATGACATATGTATAATTGTTCTGCAAAAGACCAACCTCTTAGCTTGAAAACTGTAGGAGGAGTTATCCGTACAATGAGGGTACACTATATGCAATATTTTGCCAAAAAATGACTAAATTCAAAAGCTGGTATTTTTTTTTTTTTTCATAAATTATCAGTAATCGAAATCCTAGCAATATGCACACCTCTGATATATGAATAATTGATCTGCAAAAGAACAATTTTCTATCTTGAGAACTGTAGGAGGAGTTATCCGTACAATGAGGGTACCCTTTATGTAATATTTTGTCAAAAAATGCCTAAACTCAAAAGCTGGCATTTTTTCATAAATTATCAGTAATCAATTTCAACTTTTAAAAAACAAAAATAAAAACAAATACATCAGTAAAAGAAATTAAAAAATGTTTTTTATCACATAAGTAATAAAAATACAATTCATTACAAATTTGCTTACCTAATTCTTAAAGAGTATTGAATTTCAATTGAAAATCTAAGTCAAGAAATATCTTCGGAGTTAAAATTGTTTTAGACTTTTTTTTCTCTATTCAAATAGAAATAAATATTAAAATTATGATAGTGTTTAATTCTATATATTGTATACTGATGGTAATTACTCTGTCTCTTATTATCAATTTCATCTAAAATTAACAAGGGTCCAAATGACACGGGCCGAAAAGATCAGGGGTAGATAAAAGAAAGCACCCATTCACGTTGTTTACAAAGTGAAAGTAGTGTACTAGTTGGTTTGAAATAACTTTTGGTTGTAGATGTACTCATCGCTCGATTAGGAAGTTGTCTTTCTACAAGATCAAACATTTGTGCATTGTCAATTTTCGATATGGATACAAAATAATCTTTTTTGCAGGCTGGTACATTTCATAACCAAATTAAGTATGTAGGCCCAGCTATCGCATGTGTCTCGGTGCTAGCGTATTCATCCGCTGAAACCCAGACATATTGTTTTCAATAAAATGTGAACATTTTCAAAGACGGCAACCATTTCGTATCTGCGAACTTGTTTTGTTGACGTACAGTTCTGTTCGAAATTGAAGTATGTCATCTATTTTTCTTCAAACACATAAGGAAACTTTGCACTCATTTGTGTTGTTTGGCTCCTTAAAATGTTGGCAATTTCCGGACGTACGATCCCTAGATGGCTTTCGAGCTTCGCTATAAAAATGCATACTTAATCTTTTGACGCTTTTTTACGAAGTAACACAGATTTTTAAAAAATTCTGTTGAAGCAATCTTATTTCAAACTTAAAACACAATGAGGTGGAAAGACCTCTAATTGTTCGAGAACAATTAGTCTACTAGTGTTTTTTTTTTTCTCTTTTTTTCCAGGGACAGCTTTTGTATTTCAAGAGATATTGAAACAATGTTTTCTTTATGTTATTGGCCATTAAGAGTTATGGTACCAAATGACCCTTTGCTTGATAACTCCCAGAACTTACAAAGTTATTGCCCTTGTTTATGAAAAGCTTGTTATCGCTACTCCTCTCAAACCATAAGAGATAAAAACTTGGAATTTTTACCAATGTCTTCAGTATACTTAGAGGGTTCTTCAATCTATGCATACCGATAGAATCTGAGCCCCCCTTTTAGTAGGTACAGTGGTAACAACGTTATTGTTGACAAGCCAATCGTGTTAAATAGTTCGTGTAACGTGGGTGATCGTTCGTGTAACGTGCGGGATCGTGCGTGTATCAGGAAAATTGGTTTGCGTTTTTTACCGTGCGTGATCGTGCGGTTTTTTCGTTTTGTAACCTTTTTTACGGAATGCCAGGTTTTATTCTTAAAACGTAGTTTTTGTAGAACAATGTGAATTTAAAACTTTTTTTAAATAAGAACATTGACAGTTGTTAACATTCATTCTCTCTTTCGTCGTTAAATACATTTTTTTATTTCCATAGCTTCATTCAATCCTTTGTTCGGTCGAGTTAGTTTTGCTTAATTTTATAATCAGCCTATATCAAGCATCGATCGTGTCTTGACAATTAATTTCATTCATATTAGCAAAAGCGACACGTTGAATGAAAGCGGCCAAGCTTACCCATTCCCCGTTTTAAACTAAACGATTATTCCCAACGTTTTTCTTTCAAATGAGAATACAATACGCATTATTATCTAGTAGATTGTATACACATTTGTTTGAAATAAAATTTATTTAGACGCTTTAAAACTTAGAATATATAGAAATAAATCAATTATGTACTGTAAATTATGAAAATATTGGATGTGAAATATCGAAATAATATGGAACAAAGTAACAAATTTACCTGTATACTGCATAGTTAAATCGTACGTAAGAGAATTAAATTACATAAACAGTCAACTCGTATTTAATAATTCCGTGTAGTTTATGCATTATCTTCATTTCTATTACACGTAATTTTCTTTAACTTATGATAAAAGTTAATATTCGTTATGGAGACAAAAAAATTAATTTTGTGTGTGAATCCTTTATATTTGTGTATGGATGTGTAAAAGTATAAACTCGTAAAATACAAAACAGTACATGACTAAAGTACATGCCGCTTTTCAATAACACACAAACATAAAGCAATACAAATTAAAGTAATACGTTTCCTTAATTCTAATCTTAAAAATTAATCTTGATTTTGCGTGTTTAATGGTGTAGAATCGTTCGGTTGCGTGTTTTATCGTTTTTGTTCGTGTATCGTGAAGATTCAGTAAGTTAGTGATCGTCCGTGTATCGTGCGTGATCGTTCGTGTATCATGCGTGATCGTTCGTGTATCAGAATCGTGCGTGTCGTTTGTCAACAATAACGTTGCTACCACTGTATTTCCCCTGAAAGTATTTAAATATCTATAAAATCACTTCCAACTTTTTTTATTATTTGTCATAGAGACTTTGGACCACTTGGGATCGAAGCGTCTACCTTGGCCAAACAAAATGACATAAAGGTCAAAGGTCAAGGTCATTTGGAAATCTCTTAATTAATTTACTTTGTGTATCTCTTTTGTTTAGGATGGTAGAGAAAACTTTTTATGGATGTAGTAGTACATCTTAAAACATTTCAAAATATCACCCTTTGACCCTTACCATGTAACAATTATAGAGTTATTGCCCCTATTGTACAAGATGCTTGTTATCGCTACTCATCATTAACCGTTAGAGATAGAGGCTTGAACATTTTACTAATGTATTCAGTATACTTAGACGCTTCTTCAATCTTTTCATTCCGACAGGGTCCAAAGTCCCTTTCTAGCAGTTATTGCCCCTGCAAGTTTCGAACATTCAATAAAAAACACAAATAACTTTTGAATCAATAATCATAGATACATCGGACCACTTGGTATTGAAGCGTCTACTTTGTCAGATGAAAATGACATAAAGGTCAATGGTCAAGGTCAAGTAATAAAAAATTGCAAACATAATCGTTTGACACTTTTTGTTATGAAGTAACAGAGAAAAAATACTTTATTCTATTGAAGCAATCTTATTTCAAACATAAAAAACAATGAGGTGGAAAGACTTCTAATTGTTCGAGAACAATTAGTCTACTAGTGCAACAACATTTTATTTTAGAAAAAATCTATACTAGCGTGCAACCAGTATATAAATATATAAAACATCTTATGAATTATGATTAATGAAAATTTACTAGAAAAAATAGAGATGTTTATTTTATTTTGCATTCAAATTTATTAACTTTACGTCACTAGTACTTTTTTTTATCGATTTATCATAGTTTATTTTTTTATCACATATGCTGCGCTCGTCCCAACGATCGGACCGTAATACATATTATATTTGTTTCATATGAATTGAGTATGTTAGTTGTTTAATGTAATTGTGCATGTAAATGAACAAACCGCATATTCTTCTTTAAATCCATCGTCTTTATTATTGGAGTGTTCTAGTATCTTTTTGTCCAAATTGTTTATAGCAAAATCTGCAATGGGTTTCATCTTTAAAGAAATATTTTCATATGGATTTTCCTTGTGCATCTTTTCATCATTATCGATGTCGTCATCCTTGATTTTTCCATCTTTGTTGTTGGTAACACTATTTTCAGGAAGAAGTACCTCTTCCGGTTGATCTGGTGTGTATGTAACAGCTACAAAATTATGTGAATCAGATAGAATGAAATTAGTTCGTTCTTCTTTATTCATATATTCATTTCTAAATTGAAGATAACCCGTCACCCCAACAAATACAAGTGATAAATACTAACAATCTGATGTATTTTTAAATTTCGTGTGTATCTTTGTCCTCTGTTTACATGACATTATCCTTTTCCTAAAAATAATATGTAATCAGTTTGTTAAACAGAAAAATGCATAAAGTAAACCAAAACAAGAACTAAGTGTCGGATCACAGTTTTTATATGAGATATAAAAATGCACTAACAGAACAACGACAGAAACAATAAATAAACAACGACACGAACAATCATTGTTCGTGCCCTTGGTTTTTTTTAATGCTTATATATATATATATATATATATATATATATATATATATATATATATATATATATATATATATATATATATATCTATATATATATATATATATATATATATACCTTTTCAAAAGAAATCCAAGGAGAACAATGGAAATAAGGAAAAGGAAAGCTCCAATACTTCCAAAGACGATGTACATTTGGTGTTGAATATTGTTCTACAATAGTTAATAAATCAGTTACCTCAAAGTGTACAAACACAGAAATCGTAATTGAAATAGTTTCTCAATATTTTTGTCAACGTAAAAAAAAACACTATTCAGTTGCATGATATATTTCAAGTTGCACACTTTGCATTTTTTAAATATATTTATTTTTCTGATCAAGTACGTTATATATTTTCTTCATTACACGAAATTAATATCATTATTTTAATCACAATAGTAGTAATAAAATATATAAATTCGATTTCACAATATATAAAGGCATGATTTGACTCAAAATATAAACTAGATGCTGTCATAAGACAGTAATACCCGCACCAAGTGTTTGCCCCTAAATAACACTGTTGTGTACCAGTTTTATTAAAAATAAAGGCCACATGCAAACTCCGGTAATACATTTAAAAATTATAATTCTCATAACTGAAGGATGAGATCCCTTCCCATATGATAATACACATGAGCAGCACTTAATGTGCAATTTGGGGTTGAACTGTTTGCAGTGAATTTTCAGTTAATCAATAATCTTAACATTTCATGTCATAGAAAGTATAACGGTCTATATACAGACCCTGAAACGTACTACTACACCAAAAAAGCGTGCAACTTTCGTGCGAGAAACGTTTCGTGTAAACCGTTTAACGTTTCGTGTAAACCGTTTAGCGTTTCGTGTGAATCGTGGAGCGTTTCGTGTAAACCGTTTAGCGTTTCGGGCAAAGCGTGCGAGAACCGTGTGAAACGTTCATCAGATTTTATTCGGAGCTCTCTGACAATTTCATTGTTTCAAAATAGCGCTTGTGTTAAACATTACTTTAAACTGTTTGTGATTGGCAAAACTCCTTTGAGATATTCTCGTTGAAAAAAATCTATAAGAAATGATATACTTATCTTTTTACAAAATTGAATTAATTTTTAACAAACAAAAGAAAAGAACGCGTATTGAAGGAAGACTAGTTACTGAGACTATCCGGCTGTGTACAACCAGTACACATAACCTCGGACATCGGGTAAGACCTGCACCTGGCTGAACCTGTCAATCAAACTCTTTGTATTCGTTTCATTGGATGGTCACGCGTCTTTTTTTTTGTCAATAGCCAATAGAAATTTAATGACTTTAAGGTAGTCAGAATCAGTATTTGATGATGCACACAGTTACAATGATAGATTATTTAACATTAATTTGAACAAAATTAAATGTAAACATTGAAAGAAAATATACTGTTCATTTCTTTGAAATGCAGGAAGTAAATTCTTCTGAATCCCGATTAAAATATTTCTACAAGTTATTATTTTAATTATTTAAACACTGATAACGGAAAACAGCAAGTAATTAACACTCTGAAATTTTCCTAAAATGTACACATGCAATCAATTATTATGGAAATCTATATGCATAGTACTTAATTCAAATAGATTATGATAGATATATTGTACGCCGTTATGCGGGGCGCCGATTATGTATACGAATATTGAGACAAAAATCTAAATCATTTTTTATTTTTTGTTCTTTTCGAAATCCGAAATAGTAATGACAACTTTCTTTATTGTTTAATCCATTGATTTTTCTCTGTGATATTATGTACGGAACATTTATACACGCGAATGATTCGACATAAAAAAAACTAACCGGTTGTTTTATAGCATTTTTCTAACTTATGTGACTAATTTTATTTTACATAACTTTCAAAATTATCAATGTAAATAATTACAGGTTTATTTACAGTTAGTATTTTTACGTCGTTTTCTCTGAAACCAATAAAAATATTAATGTGAGAAGAAAAAACAAATCCCGCCGAATACTAAAAAACCAAATTATCAATGTAAATAATTACAGGTTTATTTACAGTTAGTTTTTTTACATCGTATTCTCTGAAACCAATAAAAATATTAATGTGAGAAGAAAAAACAAATCACGCTGAATACTGAAAAACCGATTTCAGTTTGTAATCATACGGATTTTATTTTTGGTATTGAATATTGTGTTACGGTAACTTTTTTCTCTGGAATTTTTATTATTTACGGGACAAGATAAGAATTATGGATATTTCTTTTGAGCAATAAATATATTTATAGAAGTAATTATTTTGGCTAATTCTGTGAATAACTAATTTTTTGCTTTAAATATAAGTACCAAATTAATTTAATAATCAATTCAATACTTATGTACATATATGTTTATAATATCAGTATTTCTATTATTTCGTGTTTTCTTAAAATTAATTCTTACTAACAGAGTCAGGGTAAAATCCGAGAGGACCCGAATCGATCAGGATAAAAGCGTGTCCAAAGCGTGTGAAAAGCGAGCAAATCGTTTCGTGCGAGAATCGTTTCGTGTAAACCGTTCAGCGTTTCGTGTAAATCGTTTAGCGTTTCGGGCAAAGCGTGCAGCGTTTCATGTAAACCGTTCAGCGTTTCGTGTAAACCGTTTAGCGAGCGTGTAGCGAGCGTGCAGCGAGCGTGTGGTGTAGTAGTACGTTTCAGGGTCTGTAATTATTACAAACAAAATTAAAAATTAAATCATGCCCCCTCCCCTTGGCGGTTGCCGGTTTCAGATTTGCTTCTGTGTGCATACATATGTACATCATCGTGTGCACAGATTTAGAGAAGGGTGGGAGTGAGGGGTCCCGACTCCCCCCCCCCCCCCCCCCCATGAAAATTCATTTATATCAATTGTAAAATTACCAAAAATACACCTTAGACCCCAATGCTCTTACAGACATGAAAACGCTCTAACCCACTGCGCTTTAATGTTAGGTAACATTATTTGGGGGGTAAATATTTAATAAATATTTAATATACTTTATTGTTTATCTCAATAGGAAGTATACATCACAATATGCAGGTGTCCTGCACCACCTTAAAGTTGTTATTTACCTTATAAAATGTTGCAAGTGGATTTGAAGAATTTGTCTGAAGTTACGTACACAACACAGGTCTGCAGGGATCATTAGCGGGTACTAGTTTTATCCAGCTCTTCGATTAGATGGGTTCGCGTGTATACATACATGTCTGTGTTTTCCATATGCAGAAAAGGATTAGTTAAGATCAGCTAAAGGACTTCATTATTGTGTTTTAATTGGAATTATCATTATGACGCTGACCAATATAGGTAAGCATAATACATGTAGTAGCAGTAGCACAATATAATGAGATGCCAGCATTCATATATAAGTTCTACTTTCACTTTCTAAATGTGATCTCCCTTTGACCATGTTGACAGCATACTGTATCATCATCTTTTAATATCTAAATAAGCTTATCATCGTTACCTATCCTATCGCATTTGTAAAGTTCTGTCATTTTAGTTGCAAAAGTAATTTTTTTCATTTGTCAGACTTGCACTATTGAGTTGACCCCATCTTGACCCTGTATAAACAATTTCTTATTAAATTTGTGTATTACATGTAAGTAAGTGTACTAGACACTTAATTATCATTTTTATATGATTTATAATAGGAAGGAAGGAGTATTTCTTTCTTAATGTATTATAATGCATCAAATACAATGTAGGTCATGACCTGATGGGACTACCTGTTCTGACCCCACGAAACAGGAAAATACAAAATATCTTCTAATGTCATTATGATGCATCAAATGGTGTAAAGTACATTAATGACCCCCAGGTGTTGTTTGTTGGCTTTGTCCGAGTAAGTGCATAGGAGAGTTGATTAAAATCATGCAACTCCCAATAAAGTATTTTATCTTATTCATATGTTACAGTAGTGTTTGATCCATGTGGGTAATTCCTAGCCTAATGATGCCACTGCTTTGCTTAGAAGACTTTACAATTGCCCCAAATAGGCAAATACACATGCATATAACATTTTGTTTATAAATCTTAAAAATTGAATTAAGCAATTTCAAAATGTTAATGTGCATCAGGAGAGAAAAGGCAATCAAGAAATGATTTAAAATTTGCTACTGCACACATGTAAGATTGTATTCAGAAGACTGAATCTTAAGAACCACGTTAGATTGGGAGGGGGTGGGGGTGGGGGGGGGGGGGTGAATGTGGAGTATAAACATTTATAATTTGAATCATTTATTGTTATTAATTTTAACTTGTCAATGAATACTAGTTTAATAATGATCCCAAGGTAGAAATATGACCTCTGATCAATATCTCAATAGATCATTTGTCAATTAAGCATGGTGTAATGTAATTTTTTTTAAGAATAACATTTATATTTTACCAGTTTATAAAAGTTTTTAGACACCCAAATTATAGTTTGATTTAATAGATCATTCGACAATTAAGTGGTTTATATTTGAGCTTGTTTGGGGGTGGGGGTTCCAAGTCATATATTTGACAATTTTTTAAAAAGGACTAAGCCATACTACAGTCATGAACATGAATAGTATAGAACAAAACACAAACTAATACATGTACAATGTATATATACATAGGAAGTATTACAAAACATAGATGATTGATGTATATCTGGGTTCTTGAATCATATATCATGTACATATTATGTAATTGTTTCTTTGTTCAAGGCATTTCAGATGGTATGTAGGTCATGATCCCAAGTGCTCTTCCTGAAATTATCAAATATCATAAAAACTATTGAGATCCCCACCTTAATCCAAAGATATTATTCCTCCTTAGGTCATGGCGCATCAGATCATTATGGCATGTAAGTCATGACCCTAACAGGTGTCAAAAGGTGTGGGGTCTAACATTGAACCTTGTACAGTCAGTTCAAGCATATCTTTTACAACATACGCCATATCATAGCATAGCATTGAAATCTCATAGCATAGCATTGAAATCTCATAGCATAGCATTGAAATCTTATAGCATAGCATTGGAATCTCATACCATAGCATACAATCTCATAGAATCGCATTCGTCATACCATACCATAGCATACCATAGCATAGCATACAACATTATTTTAACTCGGTTTTAATTTTTTTTTTTTTGAAAAAATAAATGTGTACATGATAGATTTGTGGTAAACTTTGGCTTCTTGTTATTTTAATTCGAAATGTGTGGAACTCTTCTGTGTATGGAGGCGTTTTTGTTCAAATCTCATAGCATACCATAGCATAGCATAGCATACCATACCATATCATTAAGCCCTTCATTTCAATTTCTCATAGCATAGCATACATATCTCATAGCATAGCATACAATTCTCATAGCATATCATTAAAATCGCATACCATAGCATAGCATTAAATTGTAAAAGATATGCATGAAATGACTGTAGGAAGAATCGTAGACTCTATTTTAAATGGTAATTTGAAAACGGACAAAGATAATAATATAGAGTTTTCATAATCATATATTGACTGTTACTTGCAATATATAGGGTTTATTAGATCTGACCCCTGGGGTCATCTCTACCCCCAAGAATTTGAAATTACCATATATCTCAGAAACTGTTATAATCATGACCCCTAAACCATGTATATTCATGTTTCTGATGTCAAGGGGCATCAGATGTTATGTAGGTCATGGGCCCTGTGGGTGGTCCTGACCCCCTCAAACAGCAAGTACACGAATATCTCGAAAACGGTTGAGATCCCCACCCCTTAACCATATATATTCTTGATCCTTAAAGGGCATCAAAAGATATGTAGGTAATGGGCCTCAGGGTTAAATTTAATTTTTCAAAACCGTAATGCACATCTACATTGGTCTATGGAACAGTTCCTATCATATCCCAAGATATGATGTGTCAATCCATTAAATCATAAAAGGAGTTCTAGGATCTATGCTTTTTTGAAGTGTTTACGTCAATTTTCTGCTACTTGTTGACTCCCTGGATGAAATTTAAATTTTTAAAGCCTTACTGCACATCTATAGAGCAGTCCCTATCATATCCCAAGATATGATGTGTCTATCCATTAAATCATAAAAGGAGTTCTGGGATCTATGGTTTTTTTTTTTAGTGATAAACGTCAATTTTCTGCTACTTTTTGACTCCCTGGATGAAATTTAGATTTTAAAAATCTTATTGCACATCTATAGGACAGCCCCAATTATATCCCAAAAGATGACGTAGCTACCCCAAAAGTTGTAAGAGGAGTTCTGGGAACCATATTTTTTTTTGCCAAAAAACGTCATTTTTTGTTGCCTACTGATCCCCTTAATAAAAAAAAATTTTTGGAACCTGATCACAGTTCAATATGACACCCCCAATCATATTCTAGAAGATCATTTGGCTACTGCAAACAAAAAAAGACGTTTTTGAAACCAGTTTTTTTTTGTAAAAAAAAAACGTCTTTTTTTAGCAATTAATTGACCCCCAGGACAAAATTGAAAACTGCGAAACCGTATTGCGCATCTATAGGATACCCTAAAACATATTCCAAGAGATGATTTGTCCACTGTTGAAAATGTAGGAGGAGTTCGAGGAAGAAGTTTTTTTGTGAAAAAACGTCATTTTTTACCAATTATTTGACCCCAAGGACTACCATAGAATTTTTGAAACCTTTTTACAAAACAACATGACACCCAAAATCAAACTCTAAGAGTTCAGATTGCTGGTTTATAAGATGTAAGAGCAGTTTGAGAAAGTAAAACGTGACAGACGGACGGACGGAACAGAGTAACAACAATATACCCGAACTTTCTTTAGAAAGTGCGGGTATAATAATGAGGTTCCGCAGCACTATTAAGGTGTACTATGAAATATCAAGTAATTAAGACGTTCATTAAATGATGCATCTTTTATTACAAAATATTATGTAAAGTTATTTCATTATGATATAAATTTGATATTAAACGAAACAACATAGTAAATACACTTAGTATGACACAAAGTGTTGTCTCTTGACTTGACATTCACATAATAGGTGTTAATAATTCTTACCCAATTTTTGTCATAAACAATATCAATATCGCAAAGGCTATATTTTTTAGAAAATAAAAATATATGATAGATAAATTCAACTTATCTATAAGATTTTGAAAAGTTCTGCAACTTTATAAAAAGTTCATCTTTCATTTAAATAAATATCAAAGGAATAAGATAGAGTTGAAAGGACTATATATGTGCGGTTTGGTCAAATATCTGCCCCCAATTTTAACCAAATTTTAAATAGTATCGTATAAAAATCACATCTTCATAAATCATTGTACATTGACGCATATCACTTTAATCTTGATTTTAGTCGTCATTGTGCATTCGCTGTTTATCTATGACGTCATCCAAATGACCTACATGTAATTCTTGCAAATGTGTAAACAAACGAAAATATTCTCATTTTTGCTTTTTATTTTGCATTCGGAAATATAGAGCGCAGGTCTGCTCAAGTACGATTTTAACATAGGTTTGTCTTCAGATAATTATACACGTTATACAAAAAAATGGTACTTGAGCAAGCCTGCGCTCGATGTTTCCTGGTCGAAAAGCCATCGGAAAACACCGACATTTTGCTACAAAAATTAATTTATCAAAATAAGGCAATCTTCATGACGTCATTTCTACATTATGACATTATGGTGATAAACGTTTATACCCTCATTTTTCAATACGATTTTAACTATCTTCCATCTTATTTTTAAATCTTGTAATAAAACTTAAATTTTTGGGGCAAATGCATAATACATCACGTAGTCCTTTATATGACTTTAGCATTTTATATTACGTATGATTTATTCATTCTATATATTTCATAAAAGAAGAAGCACTTAAAGTGAAATAAACATCCCTTTATAAAATAAAGAAAAAGTGAATGCCCTTGTAAAATGCGGATTTATATAGACTTTCCGATTTCAAACAGATCGAATTTTTACATGAAACATTCTAGAAAAAAAAATTCCTCGCAATCGAAATAATTACATGCTGCATTAAAACAAACATTTTTTTTATAGCATTGAATACTGCAATTATTGTTGGAAGATAATGCTCCGCTAATTTATGAGATGTGTTTTCACATGTTAAAAAGAAAGAATGATCTACCTCTCACTACTTTAATAAGCGTCAAAGATTACCTTATCACGTCATATCGACAAGTGCATCGCTATCAGTTAATTGTTTATATTTAACGTTGCTGAACGTATTCGACTACAAAATTGCACGTAAAGGTACTATTTAATTTAATTTAACGTGTTTCTACAATTATAAATAACGAATAACGTTAATTTTTTGTATCATGTTTTGATGATTTATTGTTCTATGTGCTGTCATAGTTAACATTTCCCGTACTTTTGCGTCGGCGCGACTACATAGTAAAACTTTACTGTGCTGCGTTGTTACTCATTAAGAAAAAAAGAAAACAAAAGCACGACATAAACTTAGAGTAATTTACCTGTTCCGGACTAATACATTCCCCGGTCAAGTGATTGCATTCTTGGTTACTGCAGTTTATGCTGCATTTTTGGGAACAGTTTATGCCATAAAACGTTTCTTCACAATCTATATACATTTATATAAATTTAAAACAAACATCGACTTTTAAATACTTTTTTGTTTATCTTCATCAGGTAGGTGATGCCAACTATCCATTGGTAAACTCAAAACCTCCTGCATAATTAAATTACCAATGAAATATTAAGTAATATTTAATACCTATAACCAGATATCAAATATGCTTTGACCATGTATTCTGAATGACGATAAAGCGGTAAGACATGTTAGCATCATAGTTAGATAATTAAATGGTGTCAAATAAAACGTATATGTGAATGAAAACTTTACATGTATAACTCTAATGTGAGTTATTGATTTCATTGTCTGTTTATATCATTCAATGGCAGACAAAAAGAAGAATCCGAATTATTTTTTTTTAAAATTAAACCTTAGATGAATATAATCTCTTCGATATCAAGAGGTTGAAAAATGTCAGAAATAAGGATTATTTTAGATAGGTATTTACGATTAATACAGAGTGATCCATTGTATCCGTTAGAACACCCATCTAGACATGATCCATCCACTTTATTACATGGAAACCCGTTCCGACAAAAACCACAGTTGTGTAGGCAGTTAATCCCATACTTCCCGGAGTCGCATTCTAAATCGAAATGTTATTAAAATTATATGATATTAAATAAACTTATTAATACGGTAAAGATGTAGATAATGCTATCACGTGTAATACTGATTGACGCCTGTAAAACGCTAGTGACAAACATATTAAAGGTGCTACTATTCGCAAGGTTTCATTTTGATTACATTACTACAATGGTTTCCAATCGCTGATTCAAGAAAATCATATAAAAACATGTTAAATAGGGGCGTTCATCATAAGTTGTTTGATTCTTTTCGAGCAAAGCCCCAAACGCTATGTGTGTTGATATCGTAATCAGGATCCTTTTGGATAACTATTACAAACTTAAAAGGGCCCTTTTTTGAATGGCAAAAACAAGTTTAAAGTGGAGACTGAAGTCTTTTAAATCAGTATCTAAAAAAGTGAATTTACAAATGTTTCAGAATAGTGAAGGCTTTGTTTTTCTCGGGATTAAGATTAGTGCCTAAACAAAAGTACAACGTGGTACAGCAAAACTCGGTTATAACAAAGTCACTGGGACCAAAGAATTTACTTCATTATATCCGTAATTCGTTATAACCGTATAAGAAATTCATTAAATCTACATAGCTGGGGATCCAAGATGACTTCGCTATGTCCGAGAATTCGCAATATCCATGTTCGTATTAAACGAGTTTTACTGTACTTTTTATCATTCATGAGTGTACATTTAATAGTCATCGCGACATAATAGTATTTTGAATGCACAAGTGTAATTCATAGTTCTCTTGTCTCCGGTCGGTTTGTGCACAATGTATCGACCCCTGACTACTATTTTGGTGTTGAACATGCCAAACATAGGAATGTTTTATAAATAGAGTGCCAGATACACACCATAATAATCTTGTTCATAAACTGTATCTATCTATTCTATCAAATCAGTTCAAGAACCGAAACTTGACTTGATTTTTCATTTTAAGTGTAGTTTTAACAAATATCACTTATTATGTTGAGCGGACTCAAACTCGGCAAAACGATTTGAATCCTAATTTTCTCAATGCGTGTTAAAAACCGAAAATTACAATAGTGATTCTAAATTTTAAAAAAGTTCATGGTTTTATATGCGAATTCTATTTTTTTTTAAAGATGCTATTGCTTGTTTTAAATAAGTCTAGAAAAAAAATGATACATAAAACAAATAACTCATGACTCGACAAGGGTTGGTGCATAATTTTAAATGCGAGAAAATGTTTACCTGTTTTGCAAATCTTCCCCTGAAAACCAGCAAGGCATCCAGCTGAACATTCCCCATTGATGTGTGAACACTGGTTTGAGTCCCGACAATATCCACATGTCTGATTGCAGTTTAGACCATAAGATCCTTTGTTGCACGCTTTTTCAATTAAATATAGCTTTAATTAACAACATTTTTACATTTTGGGTTAATGTTGGGATAATTTTATTTTGTTTTGGGTTTATGTTTTATAAAATGAACAACCAACGGGCAAGAAACAGTTTATATTATTAAAAAAATGTTGACTTATACTTTTTAAGACACTACAAGTACGTCACAAGATGGTGATCTAAATGTTTTGTTAAACTGTTTATATCGTTCTTTTATGATGTATATCATCAAAGCTCAGTGGTTTAGGCATTGAGCTTCTGAAACGGAGATCATGCGTTCAACCTGCCTGGAGGTTTTGGGTAATGTTTAGTGAATTGAATTTTTGAAGATGTAATTTTCATCCAAAATTGCACATTTTTTCGCCTAATTGACTTAAATACTTCTTATCCATTTTGATATCTATAATAATTATGAAATGTTCTACTGACTTGAGAATATATTTTAAGACATGGTGATCCACCTTAAATTGATTTCATCTCTTCAACATAAAACAAGTGAAAAGCTGTAAATGTGACAGCAAACCGGGTTTACTTTTATGTTAAGTGTATCAATAATCCATGTCAACCCTGAATTGATAAACACCAGCTAGCGTATCCAGTAAAATGGAGTATCCTGTATGCAATATTTTGCCAAAAAAAATACTTAGTTCAAAAGCTGGTATTTTTTTCATAAATTATCAGAAATCAAAATCCTAGCAATATGCACACCTCTGATATATCTATACAATTTATTTTAAAAGAACAACTTCCTATCTTGAAAACTGTATGAGTTATGTGTATAATGAGGGTACCCAATATGCAATATTTTGCCAAAACTGACTTAGTTCAAAAGCTGGTATTTTTTTTCCATAAATTATCAGAAAACAAAATCAAAAGTCTTAACATAGCGGAGATATACGTCTTTATTCTCTCGTGTCGCCAGTTTATTTTTGTAAGATTTTAAAAAAATCTGTGCGAATATTTCTCCATTTGTCGAGGTACTGTTGTTGTCATATGGAAAAACCCATCGGGTGCCCTGGACCGGTAAATGTCCGAGTAAAAATAAACTAGTGACTTTCAGAGAATAATGACATATATCTTCGCTGATATTTTAATATAGTAGTATAGATTTTAGTGAAAATATACAGACGTGTTTTACACAAGTCCCCTTGGTAACCATCATCACATCCAGTTAAACACGACCCATTTGTATTGCTGCACTGCTCTACATCACTACAGTTCCCACATGTTTCATTGCATTCAATACCATACGATCCTGTAGAACATGCTATTGAAAAAGAATTTTCTTTTAAATTATCCGGAATATAATTTTTTAAAACTTTTTGGAACAGTCATTCTTATTTCAATTTTCAAAGCGTAATCGTATTATAATTCCAAATGTATGTAGAAAAAAGAATATGTTGTTAAAATGAATGCGTGTACATTGTCATTGACTTTAAAACAATTATTATCTTAATTGATTAACGTGTCACCTAAACAACGCGGTGCAAAGAATTTACGTCTTAATATGGAAACCTGTATTTAATTTTATAAAACAAATTGTTATAACCTTTATGACAACTGTCTCCCTTCCAGCCTGGAAGACACCCAAATTCACACAAACCATTTTCAGTGTTACATCCGTTACATGTGTCGTTGCATTTGTTGATACAATTTTGTCCAAAGAATCCACGCGGGCAGACTATGGAAAACACAACATACTGAATGAATCTATTAATCATCCATCTCTCTTTCATATATATATATATATATATATATATATAGAGAGAGAGAGAGAGAGAGAGAGAGGGAGAGAGAGAGAGAGAGAGAGAATATCTATATTGTGTGATTTTATATTTGCTTTATCCAACGAGTTGAAATGGTGTATATATTCGCGAGGCTTGCCGAGCCAATATAACCATTTTAACGAGTTAGTTTCTGAGATAAATCTAACTGTTTTGATGTAAAGTTTCACTGAAATAAACCTTGAAATTATTTTTTAACTCTAAATAATTTTTCTTAGAGCTTATTCATTTGTCAATGATTAAATGGAAATACTGATCAGAAGACTTGAATGATCAAGTTTGTTGACATACACAAAGTTGGTAATGCTCGTTAGTTTGAATTGACTCGAACGAGTTGTTCATATTTTATAACACAAATAACAGCTTAATGATTCGAGATTGAAAATAGTGAATAAGTATGCTTACTGGTGGTGAGATCAAAGTCTTATGAAACATTATTTTGGTAAGTTCTTGTATATAAACACAACCAGAGCGCTCTTTTTTCATCGCGTCGTCCCAATGAACTCCTTGATAGTTAACGTGATTTGCAGTGTTATACACTACACAAAGCAAACTGAAAGTTTGAAGGGGACTAAACTTATCAAAAATCTTGACAAACAAGAAAAAAGGCCGCCCCCCCCCCCCCCCAATAGCCCGGGTTCCGACGCCTATGCTACGCAGTTATGTGTTTGCCTTCATATTTGTAATTTAAGTCTTTGACAAAATCCATTTTAAATCAATTTTTGTAGTAGATATAGTAATGTTGAAAGTACTTTAGCAAATCTTCGAAAATAAGTCACTAAAGCGTTGAAGCGAGGTGATGTGTCAAAAATAGTTTGGACCGGAAGTATTTGATAAAGCATCAACCGTTTGATATAGCAAAGGTTTATCACACCGGTAATATACATCATCGTATGAGATAAATTTATATATATATAAAGTGTGTGCCCAAACATTTCAATAACTCTCAAATTAACATATATACCTACCCAAAGTGAATGATATAGATTTACATAAAGCACAGGGAAATTCACTATATAGGAGCTCCACCTCCGCCCCGGCCGAAGTTTGAACGCACAACCTCTGGAACCCACTCTCCGAGCAGTGAGCGGCCACCGCGCTAGCCATCTAGGCAACACAAACAAATCTTGCTTTCAACGACTAACGAAACCTAGCAGGCTGCTCACTACCCGGTCGTTTGTGATACTGGCGGAATACAGTTAAACGACAATTTGAGAGGATACACATTGCATATATAATAATATATACATATAGTAAGTATAAACATTGCAATAAGTCTCAAATTGACGTATACCAGCCCATAGTGAATGATAGAGATATACATAGAGCACATGGAAATTCACTATATTGGAGCTCCACCTCCGCCCCGTCTGGGGTTCGAATATATATATATATATATATATATATATATATATATATATATATATATATATATATATATATATATATATATATATATATATATATAATTTATCTATCTATCTATCGTGATCGATCCATCGATTTATCAATCAGTCATTGTCAATCAATCAGTCATCAGTCATTGATCTGTTATCTGTTCTTTTTTCTGCCTTACATCCTTTAAATATCTATTATCATATCTATATCAAAAGGAACGGTGATGCCAATAGTGTTAAAAGGACATGGTCATGATTTTGATCAAAGTTGATGTCTATTTTTATATTGTTAACAATACTTTAGTAAGGCATTTCTAATGATCAACCAACATTAGAGTGTCAGTTTCAAAGTTATAAGCAACATACGGGGCGAACAATTGTGTGTTATGTAAACAAGACTCGTGCCATGTTTTTGTTAACATTGGTTCAATTTAACGTTAACAAGTTCTTTTAATGAGGCCGAGTACAGATCGAGTACGCAGCGTTTCATTTGTATTGTGACGTCATCTTTTTGCCCGGTTGACACCATGGCGTGATAGTTTCAACTGCAGATTTTCAGCGAAATTTGTTAAAAATAGCTCGTTTGACGCGTAAAATTGATATTTTTAATTGTGAAAATAAATATGAATGTTTCCAAAGTATAAGCGATATTTGGGCTCGGGTCGAAAACGTGAAGAGGGTTCACCGAGCCTAGCCCTCTGCCTCGTTTTCTTAACCCGCCTAAATATAGCTTATAAAATTTCAAGACAGTAACCATGCATTTTATATTAATGACCCTTAATATGTGATGTTATATATTTATTTATTACTTAAATATGTCTGAATGTTTTCATAATACTATTAAGATCACAATTTCCGCCTTTGGCAAATAAAAAAATAGCCATTATCTGACAAATCTGGGAAATTTGGCATACAAAAAACAACTTTGATAAGACCCCTGGAACAGACCAGGAGGTAAAAGGGTTCTTTTTTTCCATTTGATGCATTTTAGCAATAACTTTAATATGTAGAAGAGAAAAACATATCTACGGCAGAAGTTAAAAAAAATGTGCAAAATTGATACATTTCAAGCAAAATCCCAAAGGGTCCTATGATAAAAATGAACAAACTTTGAGATGACCCCTTAAGCAAACGGTGTGGTAAATGTCTTATTTCTTTATCTTAAAATAATGATTACATGTATATCAGTAGAAATTCATGTAAAAAAAAATTCATAAAAAATTCTAGGGCAGAACAAATAAGACCCGGCCTCGTTATATTGATTTGTCTATCTGCTGATTAGTTTTGATAGTTAGAAAACAAGAGGACCAGGGGCCACATCGCTCACCTGAGCAACAATTGCCTTAATTCTGATCAAATTAGCATCACAGTTTCAACATATCTTGACAATTAAGTACAGTAGATCTTGCTAAAAAAGTGAAAATCTGCCAATTTTTATCCACCTCTTTTTTTTGGTTAATACAAAGCCCCTTTTGTTGTTGTACTTGTAGAAAGATTTTTCTCTATTCCTATATGCCCCCCCCCCCCCCATTCTGTGGCCCCACTTTTCTTTAGGGAATCATGGTTTCATTAAACTTAAATCTGCATAACCTGTGTTTTTACACTAAGTACTGAGTTTTGGACCGAAAACTTTCCCAGAATATTTTTAAAGATTTTCTCTATACATCCCTAAGTAAAAATTGAAACCGCCATCACGGCCCCGTTCTACCACTAGGGACTGTGATTTTGCAAACTTGAATTTACACTACCCGAAGATGCCTCTACATAAGTTTAAGCTTTTTTTGGCCAAAGAGTCTTTAAAAAGAAGATTTTTAAAGATTTTCTCTATATATTCCTATGTAAAAATTCGTCCTCCATTGTGGCCTCACCCTACCCCTGGACTATTATTTAAACAAACTTGAATTTATACGATCTGGGGATGCTTCCACTCAAATTTGGGCTTTTCTGGCCTAATAGTTTTGAGAGGAAGATTTTCTATACATATAAAAATTTATCCCCCATTGTGGCCCCGCACTACCCCAGGGACCATGATTTGAATAAACTTGATTCTACATTATCTAAGGATGGTTACACGCTAATTTGAGCTTTATTGGCCAAATAGATTTTAATAGAATTTTTTTAAAAAGATTTTCTCTAAACATTCCTGTATAAAATTTATCCCCCAATGGTGGCCCCACCCTAACCCCGGGGACCATGATTTGAACAAACTTGAATTTACACTACCTGAGGATGCTTCAATTTTAATTTGAGCTTTTCTGGCCTAATAGTTTTTGTGAAGATTTTTAATGATTTTCTCTTTATATTCCTATGTAAAACTTGACCCCCCCTATTGTGGCCCCACCCTACCCCCAAGGGCTATGATTTGAACAAACTTGAATCTACACTACCTGAGGATGCTTCCATTTTAATTGGAGCGTTTCTTGCCTAATAGTTTTTGAGAAGAAGATTATTAAAGATTTTCTCTAAATATTCCCATGTAAAACTTGATCCCCCAATTGTGGCCCCACCCTACCCCCGGGGACCATGATTTGAACAAACTTAAATCTGCATTACCTGAGGATGCTTCAGTTTTAATTTAAGCTTTTATGGCCTAATAGTTTTTGAGAAGAAGATTTTTAAAGATTTTTTCTATATATATTCCTTTGTAAAACATGATTCTCCTATTGTGGCCCCACCCTACCCCAAAAACCATGATTTGAACAAACTTGAATCTACATTACCGGAGGATACTTCAATTTTAATTTGGGCTTTTCTTGCCTAATAGTTTTTGAGAAGAAGATTTTTAAAGATTTTCTCTATATATTCCTATGTAAAACTTGATCCCTCTCTTGTGGCCTTCATATCTTTAATCTACACTACCTGAGGATACCTCCATACAAGTTTCAGCTTTCCAGGCCGAATTGTTGTTAAGTAGAAGATTTTTTTAAAAAATACCAACAAATTTTCAATATTTCTCAATTATCTCCCCTTTAAAGAGGGCGTGGCCCTTCATTTGAACAAACTTGAATCCCCTTTTATACCCTGTCACACCGGAGCTGCGTCCTCAAGGCGACCCCGCTGCTTCCTTTAATAGTGTAAAACGCCAAGGTGAACGCAATTGAGTCTCCAACAGCGCCGTAAAAACGCAATGGCGTCTTCGTCCGTCGTGCTGGGTCGCCTTGAACATTGAAAAACGCCATGCGACGGCGCGTACTTTGAACATGCACAAAGTACGTGCTGTGGCTCGGCGTTCTGATGAACACGCCATAGGAGCGTAGTGAGATCGCCGTGACAGCGCCGTTAGATCTCCAACAGCGCCACGAGAGCTCTGTCGGCGCGCTCCAGGAACGCAGCTAATCGCAGTGTAGACGCAGTGATACATGTAAGTCAATTGCGCTTGCACTGAGACCTCAAGGAGTCCTTTAGGATTTCACTGCGTCTCTATTGCGCTCTCACTGCGCATCCACATCGTTTGAACAAGTTGTTTTCCATTTGGCTGCGTTCACACAGCGACCCCAAAGAGCTGTTGATGCGTTCATCGCGCTCTCGGGACGTTTCTTCTGCGTTTATACCGCGCTCCCACGGCGTTTCTAGTGCGTTGTCATCAAGACCACGAAAACTCGAAAAATGGCTGTTGAACAATAGCAGGCGATGTAATAATTATCAAACTGGATGTAGATGACTATGTAAAAAGTAGCATTTGCTAATATTCCAACCTATCAATGGACGTAGGTAGATGGGATTCATGCCATTTGGTTCTGATGTTTTCAAATCAACTAATAACGGATCTTTTTTGTAGACCTGACTAGTAAGAGTTTAATCCTAGTCCTTAACAAATTGTTTAGAAGTAACTTTGTTTCAATTACAATGTACCTTTTCATAAAATCAAAACAATTTTTTAATCATTTGTTTACTTATTGTAAATTCTTGTTTGTTTCCCATACAATTGTACAAATTAATATTAACCTACCAAGAAGTAACGAACGTCTTGTTCACGCAGTCAGCGCACAGAGCACGCCGTGGACGCCCGGTAAAATCCCCTAGCATGCCATGAGCGCGCGGCGGAGACTCAGCGAGAGCGCAGTTAGTAGCCAAGTAGAACTCCGTGAAGACGCAGTTACACGCCGTGGGAACTCCGTAAGAACGCCTCGGTCGCCGTCAGGACGCCGTGACGACTCCACTTGTAAAATTTTCAAATAAACCTGTACATTTTTTTTATTCTCCTTGCAATTCTACGGCGATTCCATGAATTTTACAACGCCGTGAACACGTCGTGGGGACGCAGCTTGGTGTGACAGGGCTTTTACCTAGTGGTGCTTTGTGCCAAAATTGGTTGAAATCTGCCCAGTGGTTCTTGAGAAGAAGATAAACATGTGAAAAGTTTACAACGACGAAGACAACAACGACGACAACGATAGACAACGGACAAATTGTGATCAGAAAAGTCACTTGAGCCTTTAGCTCTGGTGAGCTAAAAAACAGTTTCTAGCATTTATCATAATCATTTTAAGTGTAAACTTGGAAGATTCAGAATGTACATAAAACATGACCTAAGCCTTGTTTACATAGCAACGAATTGTGAGCTCTGTATCTCTTATAACTAGACGAATGACACTCGACGTTTCTATATACACATGTATATTAGAAATGCCTTACTTAAGCACTATTATAAACATTAAATCAAGAAAAAATAAATTTTGAAAAAAAATGTGACCAGGCCCATTAAAAAACTATTATCCTTTAAAATTATAAATACATTACAATGAAAAGCCGTCGTTAATTTCGAGAAATCAATGAATTACCTAATTCACAGCGGTGACCTTGGTACCCAGGTTTACAGCCCTGACAGGTGCCCGTCTCTATGTGACAGTACTGACAGGTAGCGTCTGGACATGGAAGGGAACAATTAGTTCCGTAATATCCAATAGCAGGACATCCTTTTAAAAAGTCATTGCAAATGTAAGTTAATCGTCTTTTATTGAAATAACCGTTTTATATAAAACGTTCAAAAATGGATTTGTATTATCTAATATATATATCTTCTTTTTTTTTATTACAAAACATTGCTCTTGAACTCTTATGGACTTAAATATGTATAGTCTTTCTCAAGATATTTTTGCCGCATATTTTTCGATATTTATAAATACCTCTTGGTTCAGACGATGTTCATTCAATAGTATGAGAAAATATACAAAGATTTCCTTTAGAAACGCATCTAGTGTGTCGGGTTTCACTACAAGGCTAAAAATAAAAAGTCTACGGGGATTTTCCATTGCATAAGAGATAAGGGCACCCAGATGGTAACGCTGAAAAATCGTGCTAGGTATCCCAGGTGACTACCGAGTAGGGAAAAGATAACCCTTTATTAATCTCCTTAAGAAACTGTTTTCTTTCTTGTGAATTTTTAAGAGGAAAACACGATAATGCGTGAATGGCGTTGTCCTTGAAATTTTCCTTTTTAACGATTTCAATTGCTCTTCTTTTAAATGTATGTGTATTTTTATTGAAAATCGTCCAAATGTGCAGCATAAATATTTTGGGACAGACTGTAGGCTCTCTTCATATTTCAATTTATTTGACACACCTACCTTTATTTTATACATTTGAAAAAAAATAATTTATGCATACCATGCATCAGGAAATAAAAACTGAATTTTTGCTTTTTTGCTCAAAACATTATGTTCAGTAATATTCGGAAGAAAAAAACCTGTCAATGGGTTTGCATTGTATTATAATCGTTTTGTTGAGTCTACAACAAACAATTTCATTTCATGGGTGAAAAGCTTGATTCGTTCGATTGTTTTCTTGTGGGACTAGATACATTATTGATCTAGATCCAAACAAATTTCAAACATTAAGCAAAACTATAATGCATACAATGATACGTATTCCTTTATTTTTTTTTTTTAAATGAAAAAATATATCAATTAATACTAATAACCAACTTTATGTATCTGATTAAATCGATAACACTATATAAGTTTTACCAAATGACAAGGACGATTGTATATGAACATTTTGATTTAAAAATAACTATTCATCTCTGCTATATTTCTAGGATACTTATCACCTTAATAAATGGAATGGTTTTATTTGTATATAGGAATCAATTGATTTTTAACGGAATCAATTCCATCAAGTACATAAATATTCTCCTTCCTATGTTTAATGTGCAGAAGAGAAATTTAATGTCGTAATTTACATTTTAAAAAACCCAGCACTTTATTTATTTTACGCTGATTGAAAACAATTATGACGATTTCAGACTTACTTTTTCGTTTTGCTGAATATTAGGTTATCCTTTTACCCAACATAGATGTTTTACTTTTCGATAATAAAAACGGACACAAAAAGAACTACATGAAATTGTATCATAGTGAAGGTTTCACGCACCAAAAGTCGTTACCTATCAATTAACAAGTCGGACATTGCAAAAGTAAACAAACCGAGTTGTTTTTGACAATGGTTCATTGCCACTTGATTGCGGTTTCTGTCTAAAAATAGTTATAATGGGATTGACTCACTGTAAAAAGAATTTGAAACTATTTAATGACTGTTGTAAGAAATAGGCATTAATAGCAGATGCATCTTAATAATTGTATAGTTATTAAAAATATCAAGTTTCAATGAGAGACGTGTGGCTTTTGATGAATGCCACACTGCTGTATTTACATTCACTTGCGCTTGCGTGGCTATGAAGCGGGAGAAAAATTCAATATTTTCGTTTTGGCCCAACGCTTAATTCTAGTTTTTTTTTTTTCGGTTTAATTTGATTTATTTACTTTTGAACACTGTTATTCTTTAAAAAGTTTTTCTTTTCATATGATATATAAAATATGTGGAAATCGTGACGATGTCGCTTAAAACAGATACAATCCATTATAAGTTTATCACTGTTGAATATACGTTTAGTACATGTTGCAGTTGCCTATAAACCGTTACCATTGGGTTTTATTCTTTCTGTATTTGTATTGAAATAATTATTAATATTTATTGTTTTAAAGGGAAACCTATCGATAATTGATAAAACATAAACTTATGAATTGCATATATCAGAGACTTACACATAAAATTTCATTTTTTTAAATCATACTTGATTTTTTTCAATTTTTGTATTTTTCATATTCCTCTCAATAGTCATTTGCTGTTTCTCAGATGAACCTACATGACACAAGGTGCAAAAATATACATATGGTATAGGTGTAAGGATCTCAACCGTTTTCAAGATATTTGTGCACTTTATGTTCTAAGGAGGCCAGGACCATCAATGGAGATCATCCACTACGATGGTCAATCAAAAAATATAAAGACAAAGTGGTTTTATTTAATATATTTTTCCCAAAAGCCATAACATATATAAATCTATGCACTAATTTTTTTTTATTGTTATAGAAAGTTTTGGTTCAATTTATAAAACGGATCTTTTGTTACCCACTTAAAAAAAACATGTTATGTCATCACTGAGCACGCTGACGTTTGAAACATGGCGTCATGCAAAGTTTTTAGAAATACTCTCTCTTAATATATATACTCTCAAAATGGCACTATACCACTTCACATCTTATTTTCTCGAGAATCATAAAATAGATCTTAATTGTTTATCCATGTGTCTTACATATAGTTTACAGAAAACTCCGAACGTCAGATGACGTTATTAAATATTTTTACCAAATATTTAGAGATATGATTTTATATTTCGAGTGTTTGACGCCAAACATACAATAACCGCCCACCAAAAGTGTAATACTCAAATTTGCACCATTGAGCACTTTGATAATTTGTATGGGCGTTTTCCGAGTTAAATTCGTTTTGTGTGTAATTCTCGTTGCGCCATGGCGTCCGGCAGCGTCAACATCTTAATTCAACTTTTTAGAGAACTATCTGTCTTTAGTAACTGATTTTCGTTCAACAAAGCAGTATATCACGTCATTATTTGGTACATAGAATATAAAGACAGCATTTAATTTGGGGTTTCAATATTATTTTGGTTTTAAAGCTGACATGAATTCATTATTACGCATTATTTTTCTTTTATCATCTACGACCGCCATATTAGTTGTCAATTTCTACTGTTCTGCTCTTTGCTACACACCCCCTGAACAAAAGCACTATTCATGCTTCACCGCATTCAGGTATTTCATACACACGAACACAATATATTGGGCAAAACGACATGTTGAAACGCGTTTTGAACAAAAAAATGACAACCACCGCACTGGTAAGGAATATTCAATGGACGACAAAACAAGGCAGGCTAAAATCCAAGCACACATATTTCAAAAATTCTCGATAATTGCAGAACGTTTTCGTGTGTATGTTAAAACAACGCGCATGGGCAAACCCTACAGTATGGCAGATTGAGAAATGTCAATGATCACAACAAGTTGCTGTCCTTTAAAAAAAGACTACAATACGTGGACCATTTGCATGTGTTTCCAACGAAAACGTGAAAGCCTTAAAATTATCAGAGATTCAACAGAATCTAGCCCTCTGCTTTTAACCACTTAATGTGTACGTTGTATTGCGTATACATGCATGTATAGCCCTGACTTTTTATCTCAGAATTTAAAGGATTCATACTTCTAATATATAATAATGATTTATCTATGAATGAAGTTTGCATGTATGGTATCAGGCATTCGGTGAATTCTGCTATTTGTACACACATTACGATTCGCTTTACTTTATTAACTATGCAGTGACAGCTTTGTGTAAATTAAAAAAATTCACATTTTGATGCATTTTTCTTGAGATTTAAACTTTTATAGTGACATAATTATTCAATCATACTTAAATGCTTAAAAAATTTAATCGAGAAGTTCTCTAGTCTCGCCTACTATAAATGTAAAGTTAAGTTACATGTGTATTCGGAAAACAACAAAACATTGCAAATTATGCTATTTGATGCATGTTGTAGTTTCGGCATAACATTAACTTATTTCATAATACTGATAGTTCATACCACATGCCAATCATTTCTTTAAAAGGAATACCTTGTCTATACCGTTTACCGACAACTTTACAATTACAGCGCCTTTAAACTTATATGTGTCATATGGCACGGAATCCCGATCCCGTTTCAGATAAACTTGTGCTAGCCTGGTTCCCTGAGCTACCCATTACGCACAGAAACCAAGCTAGCTCTTGCGCAGGCTGAATTTTCCCCCATAGCATCCGGTTTAACCTCGCTTATATATTTTCTGCGTGGACCTCAGGGTCCACGCAATTAACGGGCGTTTTTGTAGAAACCGATGGAAACGATGTTACGTTGTTACTTGTATTGTTGTCGGGGTTTTAAAAAAGATACAGACTTAATGCACTCTGTTTGAACAACACACTTAAAGTGAGGCAGAACTATATGTACAAAATAATGTAGTGGAATTCATTTATCACATAAATTGCGCTCCATACATGCGAGCTAGAATTATCTCCCTTGTTTTTTGATGCATCACGTGTCAACACACTGAACAAGAAACGTTCCATTTTGAAGCTTGTGGACCACTACAATGTATGTTTTTGTTGTTTTATATGTGCTACTCAGTTGTTTAAGCTTATGAATACCTTAAATGATAGTTTTTTCTTTGTAAACTTTACTTATCATGAAATTAACGGTCAGCAATGATGTCAATATATTACTAGGATATAGTATTTCCTTGTGCAGTTTTGAGTATTGTTCCCATATAGTTCACCATATTAGACTGTCAGAATGTTAAGAATTACACATATGTCAAAGTTGAAGTAGGATTTGTCAGTTTTTCTAATCCAAGTATTTCCCATTTTTTTTATGTATGGAACGGCATTCTTGTCATCAACAGTACTTTCGTGAATTTATAAGACTACTGTTTAAATGCGATTTTTGTTCTTTTGTAGCTTTTTACCTGCTTTATTCAATAAATCATGAAACGAATAAACTGGTTAAAAACTTTCTGTAACGGAGACAGATCAACAGTTACCTTGGACATTCTTTCAAATAATAAATATTTTTTTGTATTATTGGTTGTAGTTCCTTTATTCTTTATTACAAACATTTTACTACAATGTGTAGTTCATGCATTAAGAAGTCCGTGCAACCCGATTGCCTCGATCGGAAGCAACCGACCGTAAATTTCTCAACCGGTATATATATCCCTGTGGCAGTAGAGGAGCAATCGAAAGTAATATGTCGATTAAATTCTTTTATGAATTCATGTCAGCTTTAAACCTAGTTTATAGAGATATTACTTACCACACTATATGGTTAATTGTTTACAAAACACAAATTTTGACCCTTGCCGACATTTTTGCTAGATTAATTTCTTAATAATTCTTATATATAAAGGAATATACGATTTTGTTCAGTTCAAATTCTTTGAAATTATTGTCTAATATACGATTTTGTTAAGTTCAAATTCTTTGAAATGATTGTTTAATTGTGGCTTCCAGATTCAGTAATTATATGACGTTAGGTAAAACAGCTATGGGGAATGTCCTTGAATTTCTTATTGACCTTCGTACAAACCATTTGATGCCCCTTGACAGAAGGAACAATAATATATATATAGTTAAGAGTGGGTTTAGTGTTTAAAATATTTGGGCACTTCCTGTTCTGGAGGGTTAAAATCACCATCGGGGCTGATAACCTATTTACATACCATTTTATGCGCCATGACAAGGAACAAATATATATATATATATATATATATATATATATATATATATATATATATATATATATATATATATATATATATATATATATATATATATGTGTGTGTGGTTTAGGGGTAGGGATCTTAACATGTTTTGAAATATTGGTCATTAACATTTTCAAGGGAGCTGGGATGACCCTACGGGTCAGATTGAATTACTCCAAACATTGCATGTAACAGTCATTATGATTCTGACGACCATATCTTATTATCTCTAACCGTGTTTAAGTTATAATCATTTGCAATAGAGTCTTCGATTTCTCCCATAGCATGCTGTGTTAGATCCTTCATCTCTTTGTCCCTTCCAATTTGTAAAGCAATATGAGCTGTATTTTTTATAAATCAAATCATTAATTTTTACAAAAAGAACAATTTCTCTTCTAAAGAATATATAGCAAATCAATTTTTGTACAGGACGACAATTCAATTTTGTTCCAATTAAAGCCTCTCAACGCCTTTTCGTACAAAAATATGGATAACAGAAATTTACAAGCCATGATATGTTTTGAATTTTAACTATACTCTATCCCGAGTTTTTGCTTCCACCACTTTATTTGCTTGATATTTCAATAATAGTTACATGTAATACCTTTGTGCTCAAACTACGTTCAGATTAATGTCCAGATTAGCTGTTTTGAAACGCCCCATCTACCGCTTCAGGTTTCAATACACATCCAAAAATTGAAAGTTTACGGAGATTTTGCATTACATCAGCCATTAATAAGCCCAGATGATAACGTTAAAAAATTGCAAAATGTATTCCAAGTGTATTCCGAATGATTTATGAATTATAAATCTCCCTAAGAAAATTGTTTTCGTTCCTGTGAAATTTTATGAGTGAAAAGGGATAATTGTTCAATGAAGATATCTTGTATATATATTTTCTTTCATCGATTTCAATAGTATTTCTTTCACAGGTATGTGTATTTTTAATAAAATCATCAAAAATTGATGGAAGCAGAAGCAATAACTTGGGACAGACAATAGAAAATAACATTTTCGTGAAAAAAAAAATGTTAAACATGAAAATTGCAGCTCATATTGCTTAAATGAATAAAACCAGGGAACACAACTAGATATGCAATTTTATATATCCTAGAATTTTGATAATTTCATTTTGCCGTCTTTGAGATCCGCAATGGACGAATTAAAGAAAAAATGTAAGAAATGTACAAACAAAAAAAGTATTCAAAATTTGTTTTGGAGACTTGATAATACCTATAACGGGTAATTTTTACGGCTGTAATTTTTTACGAATGTGTCATAAAATAGGGTAATTTGAATTTTTACGCGTTATTTTTTTAACGAATTGGACATGTCCGTAAAAGGTAAATCATATGTGGTAAAATGGGGAAATATCACCATGACTTTGTTACAGTTGACACATACATATACAAATCAGAAAATTGTTTTTCTGTTAACGATTCCTTATATTTATAGCTAGGGATGTCAAATTGGTCAAATTTTAGTACTCGGTTACTCGGACGTTTTCCGATCGAGTGTAAAAAAAAAAAGAACAAGTACATTGATAACTGTTAAAACTAGGTCACTTTTGTAGAAATTCCTCCTTATGTTTATGACAAATGTGATTTAACATGTCTGTCGTTCCCCCCGTATAGAATAAACAAGTTTACCCGCACAGCTGATATTTTACGTTTTTTGAATCTTCAGTTCTTTCCAGACCATTGAAGTTTAGGTCTGTTCAATTTCTCTACTGTGTGATATCTAATTTATATAATAGACTATATGAACAACGATGTTCAGTGAAAACAAATCATTAAAGTAAGCCAAAAAAATAAGGGTCGAAGACAGCCAAAGGTGAGAAAAGCTAGGTAACAGGTGCTTGGTCACGATAATTACTATATAAACACTGCCACAGGCAATAACGGTCATTTAGCATATTTAGAGGCGTAGGAAATCCTAATAACTGTATGTACAAGTGAAATGGACGTTTTGAGTTTTAAAACCGATGTTTTAATGCATTATTAAATAAATTTAGAAATATTAAAAAAATATACATCCGAGTAACCGAGTACCGATTTTAGTATTCAATACTCTGACGTTCGATCGAGTACCCGGTTAACCGGGTACTCGTTGACATCCTTACTTTATACGTTTACCTTTATTTCATATGTGATATACACCATACTTATTCTTATTTATCTGGGTATCATCATTGATGTACACCATGTTCTCGTCTCAGTTCGATTTACCGGGAAAAAAAGAAAGATAACTCCATTTCAATAAAAAAAATTCTCTTTCTTTCTCTCCCAACCAAAAAAGACATATAGCTACTAACGTGGATTTATACGAAGTTTTAAAAAATACTCAAGACTGACTGAAAGATCTGAACTGTTATCACCACCTGACCAAAAACGCCCAAATATACCTACATGTACATGTACATGTACAGTCGTCAGGGACTGAGCTGAAGGTCATGAACATTACTCTCATACGTACGATGTAAAAATTTTCGTGCGGTGTTTTTTTAATTCTGTGAAAATTTACGTGTTTAATTTTAACGGATTTATATAACTCGTAAAAATTAGTTAAAATTAGCAGCACTCAAAAAATAGCCGTTATACGGTATTCAATTACGTGTATGTTATAGCAAAAAAAAAAAACTAAAGAAAACAACAAAACAATGCATTTACCATACACTTCAACCTCGCATAAATTGTTTTCGGCATGTGCAGAATAATCTGTGGGATATTTGACATTCGACAATCTCTCGTTGTAATATATGACGTATTGACCATGTACAGGGCATGTTGTGGTGAACACAGCAGGGATAGTGCTTTTATTAAAGTTGTTGTCCTTGAAACATAAAATTCCTTGTGATTTATCTGTTGTATTGGATATATACACTGAAAACCCCAGAAAGGACGATGCGTAGGGTCCTGAAAAAAAGCAGTAAATAAATAAACTACCTATATAAGATTTTTGTAAAATACAGTTTAGATAAAAATAAAACAAAATGTATAGAATATAAAGCAAATAAAATTAAAAAAACAACAATATTGTTTGTTTTTTTGTAGCAGCTTATACTTCTACAGTATATTGTATAGTAAAACTTGTTTACGTCACTATTACTGACATTTAAAGCGTGGATATCCACTTGACGTTACATTTAAATTTAACAGAAGTACAAGCGGTGTTATGCATTTTTAGCCTCTAAATTTAAGATTTAAAGAAAGCTTTAAAAATTTAAAGATACTATATAATATCCCCATTTTAAAAAATGATACAATGCTTAATGTATATGACCTCTATTCTTTTTTGTTGCAACTGACTGAAAAAAACCCCCTGAAAACCTATTATATTTTATTTTAAACCAGGGAGTGGCTTTGGAGTGCGCCGTTTTTTTTTTCTTCAAAATTTTGTTCATCAGGTCTTAAAGCCAAATTTCACTATTATCACTGTCCCAAAAAGGTCTGAAAAAAGACTGTAACCCACCCAATTAAACTTCCAGTTTAATGCATACACCATCTATTCATAAAGACGAAGAGTTGTTAACAAGATTTGCGTTTGTTTCACAAATTAATGTATATGGTATATACTACAAATCCGCAGTGGTGTAAAATGTTTGTAATTTAAAAACACTAGATAAGTTTAAACATATTTTTTGCATATCTTAAACTTAAGTTGCCAGATCAAACATTATTGCCCGATAATTAACTCGCCCTATACTTTCCGCCATGACGTTGACCAGCGTTCTTGGTTACAACGTTCTTGAAAGTTTTATCCATCAACACTAAAATTGCGCATTCAAGAAACGAATAGACTCATCTTATCTATTCAACATTTGTCGTATATTAATTTTTATGTATACTTTTAAGTTCCCGGTAAAAAACTAATTTTATTATAAATAAAATCATTTTTGGCAATTTTGTAAAAATATACTTTTGTGTGTTTTATTTATATCTCTTTGTAAGTCAAGCTTGTAAAATAATGTCTGTGTGCCTGTTAGGGGGATGCTCATTAACAACTATGGTCAAAATACTATGTCATGTTACAGACGGTAATTTGCATTTGTGCACAGCAGGGTCACAGGGGGTAGATTTCAAGATTGTTAAACATAATAGATCAATTAACATGTCCAGCATCCAATCATTATTTGTAATAAATTATTGTCTTATCAGAACCTAGCACATGTAAATTCTCCCTTTCTTATTTTCTCTGAGTTTGCTGCTGGATGTAAATTTTTCCATGAACTTTGTTTTATCTTATCCTTTGTGATCTCCACCAGACCCAAACTACAAATTTGATGTCTTGGATCGCAGGAGAAATTGCAATACGTAGAAGGTATAGGCCACCTATATCATCTACCTAAATTTTATTTGTAATAATGGCTTATCTAGTTCTAATTGTGGGTCACTCTTGCATTCATCGTTTAGAGTACTTTCAATTTCAAAATCGTAGGTCTGGTTGGTACAATTTAGGTTTCGATGGTACAAATATCAAAGTTCAATTTGCGGCTTTTGGTGTATATCAACCAAATTCAGTTTTCCTTCAGATTGGTGGTAAGGATTTGTGTTGAGAAGAAAATCCAGAAAAAATAGTGCGTGATTTTAGTTCGTTGCTGAATCCTTGCTAGTTGCGCATAGTATTTCTCATGTTATAATTGGTCAGTTACTACCGAAGCATTCCAGTTCGTTACAAAGTCAAGGTCATAGATGAAAACGGCGATGTTCAAGGAGCGAAACAATATCTCCTTTTGGAAGCATCGAGGATTATGGGAAAAAATTGAGTCTTTGCTAACGGAAAAGTGCATATTAATAGGTTGGTATGCGGATATATGCGAAAAGCACCCGTGCAGCAATCGGATCGATCAAAATAAGGTAGAACACATTCGGGTTAGAATGTTATGTCGACATCATTTATGTTTTATCAAACTATGTAGTTACTATATGTTCGTATGGTAGTTCAGTCAAGTTATATAGTTTGTAAGGTTTGTTTTTAATTTAATAATACAGAGCATCAGTCAATTCTGGTTACACTCGGTCATCATACCCATTACACTGTCTGGATCCTATTGTTATAACTTATATATGCATCATAGTTTTACTGTTAACCTGGTCATAGGGTGTTTATATGTCTACATACATAATACATATACATTACTGGACTATGTTTGCATCATTATGCATATGGTCTGTTTATGCGTACAATATATGAGCATATATCATACACATACAGTTGTGTATTTACATTTTATTCATTTATTAGGAGCGTATATGTTGTTATCTGTACTTGATGGTCACACTCATTATAGTGTGTTTATTTATCTACATAAATGGTTTATCATTGGTTTGCATCATTATGCATATGGTTAAAGTATGTTTGAGAGCATATAAGCCTATGGTACACATTCAGTTGTGTATTTACATTTCACACATTTACCAGGGGCATATATGATGTCTTCTATACTTAAAGGTCACACTCATTATAGTTTGTTTATATACATGTTTCATAATGTAATTTTGCATGTTTCATCATGTAATTTTGCATCATTATGCATATGGTTTAAGAATGCTTGAGAGCATATAAGCCTATCGTACGCATTCAGGTGTGTATATACATTTCACACATTTACCAGGGGCATATATGATGTCTTTTATACTTAATGGTCACACTCATTATAGTGTGTTTACATACATAGTACAACATGTACCTTTTTGCATCATTATGCATATGGTTTATTTATGGTTGATAACATATAAGCCTATCGTAGGCATTTAGTTGTGTAGTTAAATTCAATTCATTTATCAGGGGCATATATGATGTGTTCTATACTTAAATGTCACACTCAGTATAGTGTGTTAACATACATGTTACAACAAGAACCTGCTTTTGCATCATTATGCATATGGTTTAAGAATGCTTGAGAGCATATAAGCCTATCGTACGCATTCAGGTGTGTATATACATTTCACACATTTACCAGGGGCATATATGATGTGTTCTATACTTAATGGTCACACTCATTATAGTGTGTTTTTTTATCTACATACATAGTACAACATGTACCTTTTTGCATCATTATGCAGATTTTTTATTTATAGTTGACAACAGATACACATATCATGCACATCCTGTTGCACGTACATGGGTGTAATTCTTTATGCAAGCGTGTACATTGCTGGTACATATTTTCATTTTCATATTTTCATTTTCATTAAGGTTATCATTCATGGTATAGCCATTACAATCTTACCAACGAATCCTTATACACAGTATTTCAATAAAGTTGTTGTGCACATTTTGATTACGATTCATCTTGCAACTTATGTATACATTGCCTATGGCTAAAATAATGGTCAAGATCGCCATGCTCTTAATAACATCTACATATTTTAAATGTTATGGTTATTTATTTGAAAAAGGGTTTGTCGGTTCTATTCAGTTCTTTCATAAGACATCATTATAACCATTTCATAGTAGAGTTATATTTGTAGTTGACTAGCATGAAGGTCGCTTCCAATTATAATGGTATTAATGAACGTGTTACTGTTCAAGCATCATTATTGCAGATTTATACAATGGTCTCTCTTAAGATAGAACTAAAACACTGATATAATAAAACTATAAAGCCTTGTATCTATTTATCAGTGAATAATTCAATAATCATCTGCAACAATTAATATTTAAAGTATACTGTAAAACGAGAAAATTTGGCACATACGTATTTTAGCGCAAACGCAAGTGCCAGTGCATTAGCGCAATTATATTTAAGCGCATGCATCTTTTCTTAAAAAAAAAATACAAAAAATGTTGTTGTTTGATAAACGATCACGCCCAAAACTTAGTAATGTGTTCACTCAAGCACGTGAACACAACGACTTTGATTTCTATCTCGCATGCACTGTAAACTGTCGTTGAGAACAATACATTTACTTTTGTGTAAATCGTCAGTAGATAGATATGAAAACTTCATTTATTGGCGATGATGTGTAATTTTTGTTGGTAAACAAATTTGAATTATCGGACTTTGAATTTAACGTGTCGACTTGGACAACACTAGAAGAGTCCCGAAACTAAAAGTGAAATCGAATGCTACATTTACCATGAGTTTCGATCACCATGAGAGAATCTTTTTCACAGTAATTTTACATTAAAAAACACAAAAATAGTTATCGTCTTGTTATCTTTATATCCACTAATCAGAGATCAAAGAAAGTATGATCAATCATGTATTGTCAGCGTTAACGATCGCCACGCTTAATCACATTTTCACCTCGAGGCGCTAAATGGAAGTGGCATGAGGAGAAGCCCAATTTTCAAGGTGCTAATGAGAGATATTAAAAAGCAATTAAAACTGAATTAATAAATCCATGTTTAGGAACTTATACCCGATAACCCATACCGTTTACCTGTGTAATTGTTTAAACAAACACAACAGACAGCATCTGATATTTAAATGAACACTTCTATATAGCCTTAAACATGGACTGACGTTATTGTTTTGCAGCTTGAAGAAATTTAATACATATGGAAAATCGTTGGCGCACTATTAATTTTAGCGCTCAGAGGCAGTTACGCCAAAGGCGGTAAAATTTGTAGTGCGCCATATTTTCTCGTTTTACAGTATTGTATCCCTATTTGTAGAGAGAAGTGGCACTCTGTAACATCCAAATTGTAATGGTTATTATGGTAACGTATACAATATTTATCTGTAATCTGTACATTTAATTTCTACATATGTTTTACGAGCATAAAATAAACTGTATCGAGTAATGTCATATCGTGTAACATTGGTACATTCATACAAAAGCCGTATAAAACTTCCTCACTTTAAACCATGGTAGGTAATTATTCGCTCATATGCTTCAATACGCAGACACCAAAATATCTATAAAACTGTAACGTGTTTTTTCCTGGGTTCTCAGGGATTATATATGAAATCAATTTTTCTCTAACTCTACTTGAGTTAATAATGATTGGTACAATTTTTTTTCTCTAATTGGGTAATGTTCAAATCATTATCAATATTTTATAGGCTGATGTATGAGGTGGGCTTTCCAAACTGTGTGTCTATACCCGATTCCTATTGAGAGAGAGGTACTTGGTATCTTAATCTTCTTCAGAATTACTACACCAAGCACCTTACCTCAATTCCCTGGGTTTCCCTTGACACTAGTCTCTTCTTGACTCTACCTCTCGACTCTGTTCTTCCTTCTTTCTATTTTTCTCTTTATAGTGTCCGCTCTAATCCGCTGTTCACAGGCGACCCTCCCAGATTCTACAGCACAGCTGTTTATATAACCTTGGAGTAGTCCACGTCAAGGGTAGTCAGGTTATTCCATTTCCCAATCCAAATCTAATTTATCACAACGTTTATTGTTATAAGAAATATACATCACATTACCCACGGCTCTTTTATCATGCGTCCCGCATGTCAACTGATTTCCAACATTTTTTTTAAGTTATTTAAAATATATATCATTCAAATATAAAAAAAACAAAACTAACGCGACTTCCTGTTATTGGCTCGCTATAAACCAGTTACTGTTTTTCGGGGGATTTCTTTTCATTTTACTTAATCAAACCAAATTTTTCAACATTTTCACCAATCTCGTGATACTTTCTAATCACTCTGATAATCTTCTGGTGGCCTCTTTTCTTCTTATCATCGACCTTCAAGTTGGTCTGTGTTGCAACGTCTACTTTTTCTCTACCAACAGCCTTACAACAAGAGCAATGGCTCTCTTTCAGTGGTTCTTGTTACGTCGTTTCACAGATCTCTGTTTCTACCTAATGTTCTTTACCCTGTTCCTCTGACAATATAAGCTCTTCTTCTACAGCTTTGCATTTGATACCTGGCAGTCTTGGGGTGTTTATTTTTCGGTTTATTCTTCCGTCCTCCACTTCGTCAAATATCAACAATCCTAAATCTTTATCACAATCTTCTCCAACACCCTTTGGTATAGATTTAACCTGGCTCCGGGATCATGAAACTGTCTTAAATTTAAATTAGAATTTTGTCTGAAATCTAAGATTTAGACTTAGTTAAGATTGCTTACTTAAGTGGATCACAAAATGAGCTAAGAAAAAAACTTAGCTAAGATTTGTCGTAGCTTAGACGTCATAGTAACGCACGCGATTTTTCGACCGAATTGTTAAAAGTTGAACTCTTTTTCGTTTGAAGATTCCTATCGTCTGCATCGTAAACATTATCATGGATAGCATAAGCATTAGCGATAACGAGAAAGCAAAACGACAGCGGAAGATGAACTGGGACCACAAGGAGGAGGTAGTTTTAGTGGAGGAGGTGTCCAAGCGAGAACAGTTGTTGTTCGGGAAGCTGGACGGGCCAGGGAGAACCACGGTCGATAAGGGAAACGCCTGGAAGGAGGTCATGGATTTATTGAGTGCGTAAGTTTTTTTTCTTCTCATCATGCCTATCGAAATATGTTAGATAAGTTATAAAGTTATAAAATCATATTTATAAGATGCTTCAAACAAATATTAGTATAGTTTCTTACTGGATAACATGACAGTTATACATACGTGTTTACACTCTTTCACTTTTACAAAGGGAAATAACTTCAATAGCAAGTCCACAAAGGGAAAAACCTAGACTATAAATAGAAATACATGTATTTACATGACCAAACTCATATAATTTTATAACTCGTCTATTTTCATGCCATTCATATATAAATTGATATATGCATAAGTATATAGCTGTAACACTTCAATTAGAAGATTTGCAACCCAAAACGATATTTTTTTCAAGGATTTTAGAATTAAGATTTATAAAATAAAATTTTCTTTACAACATACTTTGCCATAATTTGTATTTCAAATATTATAGTTTCTCATCATTGTGATAAATTATTTAAGATTTGTTTGTAATTTGACATGTATATTTTTTATACATACATAAAGAATATAAATTAATTTATTAAACCAAATGTGAATAAAGAATGAATAAATTAAATTAGGGCCCCTAATTTGGGGAAATAGATTGATTTGATTTGCATAAATATGTTTTCTTCATTAAATTGCAGTAAAATATGTGTATAATTGTTAGATAAATTCATTGCTCTTTTTTCTTAGCGGAAATGTAAATTCTCAAAGAACTGTTCCAGAAATTAAAAAAAAGTATCAGAACATCAAGCAGAAAGGTAAAATACTAGTATATCTTGCTAAATTTAATTGAAAGTTTTATTTACATTATTTATACAGTATACTGGGGTTTCATCAATATTCATTGAATACCAATTTTTCGTGGATTTCGTTGTTAAGTTAAATTGATCCACGATATTAAATGTTCATTGAAGTTCAATTTCAACTATAGTCTGTCCCAAGATATTTATGCAGCACATTTGGACGATTTTTATTAAAAATACACATCCCTGCGGCACGTCTTTTAACCCCAAGGAACCCCAAGGAACCCCAAGAAAAACCCCAAGGAACCCCAATTATAGAATGTAATTACTATTAATACCCTAGGGGGTCTCATTAGAGTGCAAGGGTCACCCCTCGGCACCCCAAGGATACCCCATGGATACCCCAAGGAACCCCAAAGATGCCGAAATAATACAGATTTATAACTCTTGATACACCATAGAACCCAAAGGAACCTCAAGGATACCCTAATGATAAAACAATTATACTCTTGGTACCCCTGGGGACTCATTAGTATCCAAGACCCGCCTCTCAGAACCCCAGGGAATCCCATGGATATCCAAGGAACTCCAAGGATACCCTAATAATACAGATTTATAACTTCTGATACACCATAGAACCCAAAGGATACCCTAATAATACAAAATTAAAACTCTTGATACCCCTGGGGACTCATTGACTTTCCAGACACACCTGTAAGAACCACAGGGATATCCCAAGGAACTCCACGAATACCCCAATAATACAGAATCATAATTCTTGATACACCATAGAACCCCAAAGATATCTCAAGGAACCCCAAAATTACCCCAAGGATACCCTAATAATACAAATTTAAAATTCTTGATAACCCTTGGGACTCATTGTTATCCCTTACACATCCTACAGATACTTCAAGAAACTCCAAGGATACCAGTACACCAGTAATTTAAATTTTATAACTTTGGATATCCCAAGGAACCCTAAGGATACCCTAATAACACAATTTTATATCTCTTGATACACCTTGGGGTCTTTTTGATATCCCAAACACCATAAGGTATCCCACTGAACCCCATGGATACCCCATGGAACTTAAATGATACTCTTTTGATACAGATTCATAAAAGTTGATACCCCATAGAACCTAATGGAACCCCCAGGGGACTCATTGGTATCCCATACTTACCTCTAAAAAGCCTAGGGAACCCCACGGAAATCCCAAGAAACTCTAAAATATACCCTAATAAAACAGACTTACCGGTATAAATCTTTATACACCATAGAAAAGGATACCCTAATGATACAAATTTAAAACACTTGATAGGTCATCACTAGGTATCCCAAGGAACCCTTTGGAACTCCAATGATACATCCATACATCTATGACCTTTGATACACCAGGGCACTTAGTGTATACCATTAATACTCTGTGTAATTTGGTTCAATTGGAGACCATAATACATCATATGCTTCTGGCATACTCCGAGTAGTGGAGGGATCGGAAACCCTTGACTTAGGAAGATGAATTCATCTATTCTCTATATTGCTTCAAAACAGTTTGAATTATAAGATGGTTTATACCTGATGTGTATACACAACTTGCACAAGCATTGTTAATAGTGTTGTCAAGATGAACAATTTTTAATCATTGATCAGTTAAAAAGGTCAATTTACATAATCGATTTTGATATTAAGATCAATTCTATTCAAGAATCAAAATTCGGTGGCCACACATAGTCACCGATTATCTTCGTACTTTAAAATTTGATAGATTTTAATAAGTAATAAAGCCTAACAACATTTATTTGTTGCTATGTGGTCCTGTTGTCATGGTAACAGAGCATAAAGATATAAAAATGACATTTTAATGCTTATTAGAGATATTATTGTAAGTAATGAACATAACCTGGGGCTTTTAGGAATGAATAAATTATTGAACAAAACAAAATTGTCATTTTTCAAATAAAACACTTATGGGGAAACACATCTTTTAAAAGTGTTTCCATGGTAACTAAAGAGAAATTTCAGAATATGATTTTATCTTTAAATATGAATAATAATTGTAAATCTCTGTTTTTTTGGTACACACTATCATGGTTTTTCAAATCAGAATTCAAAAATAAAAATTGAAAACCGTTGCTATTGTAACAAGCTGAAAAATAAAGTATTTTTAAGAATAAGGTTACCCAGAGATGTTTTTATGATATTCCATTGAGTCATTCGGTATTAATCAGAAATATGTCTTACAGTAAAACCATTGGGGTGGTTATTAGATTCTATCATTTGGGTACCTTGGGGTTCCTAACTTCATACAGGTATCATTGGGGTACCAATAGTTGACCCGTAGACTCCAATGAGTATCCTTGGGTATCAATAGTTATAAATTCTTATCATTGTGGTATCCTTGAGGTTACTTGAGGTGACCCTTGATATCAATGAGATTCCTGGGGTATCACTTGATACTAATTTCTATTATTGGGGTTCTTATGAGTATCCTTGGGGTTCCTAGGGGTATCCTTGGGATACTTGGAGGTGACCCTTGGATTCCAGTGAGATCCCTTCGGTATTAATAGTTATTAATTTCTATCATTGGGGGTACCTTGGGGTGAGCCTTGGACTTGAATGAGACCCCTGGATTTTCAGTGGTTAATAATTTCTATCATTGGGGTTCGTAGGGGTATCCTAGGGTTTCCTTGGGGTACTAAGAGGTGACCCGTGAACTCCAATGAGACCCCTTGGGTATTAATAGTTATTAATTTCTATCATTGGGGTTCCTTAGGGTATCCTTGGTGTTTCCTTGGGGGTTCCTTGGGGTTAAAAGACGCACCCCATACCTGTGAAAGAAGTGCAATTGAAATAGTTGAAAGGGATATTTTCCAAGATAATATCATTGACACATTATCATCTTTCACTCGGAAAAATTCACAGGAACAAAAACAGATTCCTTACGGAGATTTATAATGGGGAGTGTTAACATCTTTTCTCCATTCGGAATACACTCGGAATACATCGCGCAATTTTTCAACATTATCATCCGGGCTTGCTGCAATACAAAATTTCCGTAGACATCACAATATTTAGCATTGTATTGAAACCTGATAAGCTAACAGGGGCGTTTCGACTGAGAAATCTTGGAAATTTTTCATACTTTTGAATGAACATCGTTTGAATCCTGAGGTATTTATAAATATCAAGCAATTAAGCCAAATGTTAATCCAGAATATCTTGGGACAGAGTATAACATTTTGTGTTGATAGGATCATTGGCCAGGATATTACGTATCCTTGAAACTGTGGTTTTCAAAAAATCCACGAAAATTGAAAACCACGAACATTAATGAAACCACAGTATTGCTTACACAAAATAATGATTAAATCATATCCAATAATCCAAACATAACTTAGGTAGGTTTGTTTTATATTGTTTTAAATAATTAAATTGCATCAATTTTGATGAACTTATATAATTGCAGCAAAAGAAAAGAGAAGCGCCATCTTGCATCCAAGGACTGGGGGTGGGAAGAAGCCCTCCTCTCCCAACCTAAGTGAACAACTTTTGTTGGATAGCTTGGAAGGCAGACCAAGTTTATGTGGCCTTCCATGTAGAATAGACAGTGCAAGTGGTAAATATATATAATTGATGATACATGCATCAGATTCATAACTATGTTTAATTTGTTTATACACCAATCAAGGATCCTTAGGAAACACACACACACAAATATATCATGATTATGACAAATAGTGGTTGAAATTTATGGAAAGAATGTACAAATCCAAAAAGCTAAATTAAAGGATAACTCAGTATCATATGTTTTATGTTTTTTAGAGCCAGCTAGTTTACTTTGTCTGACACCACAACTGACACCCGGCATAGAGTGTCCTACACAGCATCCTACCAGCTCAGTGAATCAGCAACCTGGGCCATCGTCAGCATCCACTCTGCCCTCTCTACCAACTAGACCGACGCCTTCATCACAGAAAATTACAGCAGAAACGCTGCTGCATGAAGAACTTCAGAACATCAGAAAGAGAAGAAAATTGATCAAAGATCAGCAGCAACTAGTTCTTCTCCAGAAACATTACCTTATGTTGAAGATCAAAGAGAGAGACCCATTTTTTGATTTAGATTTCTTAAATGAAATCTTATTTTTAAGGGTAATTTAATCATATTGTAATTAACAACTTATATTCATGTCCCCACAGTTTAGCATTTTGTTTATCAAACTTTCAGCTGTTCAATTTGACTTAATTCTCCTTTGAGCTATGGACTTTTTGTTTTGAATTTAATTACATGTATATTTAATTTACCTATATACCAGTGATACTTAATCTTAAAGATTCATGCAGTTCCTTAGTTAATGTTGATTGACTTACTGATATTTTCCTATTTTTTAGTTAAAAATATATGTGCAGGGCCAGATGCTGTTGGGGGCATTTACTCTCTCTCTCTCTCTCTCTCTCTCTCTCTCTCTCTCTCAGAGAGAGACACTGTTAAAAAAAACTTTCTTCTCTCACTGATGTTCGATTTTATCTTGAAATTTACCATATTTGTTTGATAGACAAATTAGAAAGCATTTTCTATATTCTATTCTGTTGAATGTGAATTGCATTTTATTAGGCCCTCGCTCAGCGGATGCCCTATATAAGTGATCAGTTCGTTTGTTCCTCCATCTATCCTTCCATCCATCCATCTGTCCATCCTACATTTCTTGTCCGGAGCATACATGTACCTTCTTTCCCCTTCGCCCCATCAGGCTCATACTTCTAAAAGCAGGGCCCTTTGAGATGGCCACCATCTCAATGATATCTAGTTCTAATATATCTTATATATGTGTCAATCGCAAAAATACATTAAGCCTTGTTACTAGGGTAAACCTTTTATGTGTAAACTTTTGCAGATTTTTAATGCTGAAAATGTAAAAAAGCTTACGGTATATGTAATTTGGGTAAATTAATTCACTTTAGTTTGAAAATAAGACAAGATTTCCATAAACAGTCAAATTAGTTCTTAATCTTATATGTACACTTTTGTAATTGTTCATACAATAAGAAGTTTTTTCCTGTGAGAAGAAATGAACTTAATAACAAACAAAACTGATTGAATTTGATTAAACTTCATTGATTATTAAGGACATGTTTAATAATTCCACAATTCAACAGATTAATACAATTATTTAACTAATTTGTTATTATAAGATATATATATATATATATATATATATATATATATATATATATATATATATATATATATATATATATATATATTTTACTGTGAACTAATACATGTATAAGTAAATTATTCAATGTTACATTTCATTACATTTGCTTTCAAATGAAA